>NC_134825.1:174163813-174336406 GCF_004210375.1 Tachypleus tridentatus
AAACAAGGGACCTTGGATTGAGGAAGCTTCTGAAATTTGGTATAACATAGTATTAAAGGACAACAAGAAACCTTGATCTGAGAAAGTTTCTGAAATTTGGTATAACATAGTATTAAAGGACAACAAGGGACCTTGATCTGAGGAAGCTTCTGAAATTTGGTATAACATAGTATTAAAGGAAGGATCAGGACCATCTGAGGGAAGCTTCTGAAATTTGGTATAACATAGTATTAAAGGACAACAAGGACTTTGATCTGAGTGGAAAAGCTTGAAATTTGGTATAACATAGTATTAAAGGACAACAAGGGACCTTGGATCTGAGGAAGCTTCTGAAATTTGGTGGTATAACATAGTATTGAAAGGAAATAAATCATAGTATTCCTTGATCTGAGGAAGCTTCTGAAATTTGGTACAAACATAGTATTAAAGGACAACAAGGGACCTTGATCTGAGGAAGCTTCTGAAATTTGGTATGACATGAAGTATTAAAGGACAACAAGGACCTTGATCTGAGAAAAGCTCAAAATTTGGTATAACATAGTATTAAAGGACAACAAGGACCTTGATCTGAGGAAGCTTCTGAAATTTGGTATAACATAGTATTAAAGGACAACAAGGGACCTTGGATCTGAGGAAGCTTCTGAAATTTGGTATAACATAATATTAAAGGACAACAAGGGACCTTGATCTGAGTGAAGCTTTTGAAATTTGGTATAACATAGTATTAAAGGACAACAAGGGACCTTTTTGTCCATCTAGACTGTTCTATCTAATAAATCAAACTAAACCCCAAAAAATGTTTAAGCTATTCATTATCATTCAAATATTTACCAAGCTTTCCCTCAAATTAAATGCATCCATCACATACAAAGATGAGTCTTTCCAGAGGCTGCTAAATATCCTATTAGAAAAAATAAAGTTGTCTTAGCTAAAGGTGATTTCTTTTCTGCCAAAATTTACATTTATTTCCCTAATCTGATCATTCTTACCATCAAATATGAGAAAGGATGATGTATCAACAATTCCCCAAACAATCTTCTTTTTTTTCAAGATAAACCAAGTTCTTAATCTATCCTCGTATGACAGTACCTCCATCCCAGATATCAAGTTAGATGTCCTCCTATGAACCCTTTATGCCAATTCAGTACCTTATGAGGTAATGAACCCAAGACTGGACACAATGCTCCAAACATGGCCTAATCAGTGATACATACAATTTAAGTATAACCTCTTTAGACTTGTATTGAATATTTCAGTAGATGCAACTTAATATCCTATTTGCCCTACCACTAGCAATAGCCCACTACTTGGATGACTTAATAGGTTTATTAAATATAGATGGACGATTTTTATTCAATGATATCCAAGAACTTGAATTAACACTCTCTTTAAGTTTGATCAAAATTTCCATGTTATTCCTTTTTGTAGAGATACATTACTACTGATGTATGCAAATAAACTTGTCATCAAAATGTAGATAATAAACAAATTGTTATTAAGTTTGTAATTTTATAAATAAGTATTTCAAAAATTCTCAATCTCTTCTGAAATGAGTCCTGACACTTATTTTCTAGGTTTTCCTTGTTCTTCAGTTCACTACTACATTCTCTGAAGCATGAAAGGTGATGTCAATTATTCATCATAATGCAGATACTATTAAGGTACACTCTAATTTTTATATCCTTCATTCTTATGGAATCATAAGATAGAAAACAGGACTTTGAATTGACTGAAAACAATAACGAGTAATTACAACTGGAATATTTTGATTACTTGGATGATTAATCACAAAAAGTAACAATCAATACACTGACCTCATTAATTATTTTGGTGACATTAATCATTTAGTCGTACAGTCAATTATTTCATGTAACACTAGTTAATATAATCAATGATCATTGACAACTGATTATTCCAATTAATTGAATTAATCACTCAGCTCTGATCTGAATAAAAGTTTTTAACCTTCAGGTTACCTCAGCTTCCTTTGGTTCTTCATCAGTCAATCATTTCATGTAACACTAGTTAATATAATCAATGATCATTGACAACTGATTATTACAATTAATTGAATTAATCACTCAGCTCTGATCTGAATAAAAGTTTTTAACCTTCAGGTTACCTCAGCTTCCTTTGGTTCTTCATCAGTCAATCATTTCATGTAACACTAGTTAATATAATCAATGATCATTGACAACTGATTATTACAATTAATTGAATTAATCACTCAGCTCTGATCTGAATAAAAGTTTTTTAACCTTCAGGTTACCTCAGCTTCCTTTGGTTCTTCATCAGTCAATCATTTCATGTAACACTAGTTAATATAATCAATGATCATTGACAACTGATTATTACAATTAATTGAATTAATCACTCAGCTCTGATCTGAATAAAAGTTTTAACCCACAGGTTACCTCAGCTTCCTTTGGTTCTTCATCAAACCTTTTTTTTTTATTTCAAAATCACCAACTGTAAATGGTCCTTCTTCTGGAGAAATAGCTTCTCTTGTTACTAGATGTATAAAATAGTTGTGTAATAACAAATCTGAGCATAATTATTGTCTATAACTATGCTATAACAAGTTCTCAATAGAAAATAAAATATTTCATTATATGAGACCAATTTTATTACCCTAACACTGATATACCAACATTTAATTATATTAAAACAGGTTGAAAAATACTTGGGAATAATATTGACACATTCTTCCTCCAGTTTCTGATGTGCAACTTACTCATAAGGTCACTATTTTAATAATATTACTCATATGTATGTCATTTGTAATCTAGCACAGTGATATGAAAGTTATTTGCAATCTAGCACAGTGATATGTATGTTACTTGCAAACTAATTAAGTGGGTATGTGGAAAATATGATCAAATATGGCATTACACGTGTCCAAATAACCAACGTTATTGTGATAATTACCACCTGAACATACTTTAAGCTTGAATTATTGCCCCATGAACCATATATGACTACTAGCATAACAAAGCAATAAATCACCCACCAAGAGAATGGTGTAAACCAACCAGGTAAACATACATCAAGTAGTTACATCACACAAGAGTAACATGCTGTATTCCTACATAACTTTGAACTTTATTTTCATTTTCTTACATAACAAGTTCCTAATTCTTACACTTCAATTACCTTTATTTAAAAAATACAGATAAAAACCAAAACATTTAGCACAAAGAGACCTTCTGCAGAGTTTAGTTAGCCTATTTTTTCACTGTGTTAATTGTCCAAAAATAATTCACAGAACTTTATTGCATTTTAGAACTCAATGACATTTATCAAACACTTGAATAATAAAACTACTATAAATTATTTTGCTTTATAACTAACCTATAAACAGATTAAAAAATTCCATCACTACACAGAATTAACATTTTTTGTATAAATGCAGAGTTCTCACTGCAACTTATTAGCTTTTACTGCTAAAACAAAATAAACAATTGCCTAATTTATGTAGTTTTGAATTTGCTCCTTCCATTGGTTATAAACATGTCAAAAAGAAACACCAGGCAAATTTACACACATTTCTTAAAAGACAGGATATAGGTGGGGTGTATCAATGTGGGTTGAACAAATATAGTGATACTTCAATAAAGAAAGAACATAAAAGGTCGAAATTTTATATTCTGGTTTCTAAAAGTATTTAAAATTGGTAAAGCAATTTAAACCTCTTACAAAAGAAAAAAAGATGCAACAAATGAAAATATATATATGCCGTGCAACTCAGAGAAGTGCACACGAAAAAATTAAACTAATTCATTTTGAAACTACTTAAATAAAATTGAGATAATATAAAGCTTTATTTAATAAAGAGAAGAAAAAATTATTTTTCAGTGCTTCACCTTATTATTTTATCAAAATGTGGACATCCTACTTAATACTAGGACAGTCTTAATAGAACAAAATGATGATGTAATTCAAAATAATAACAATGAGTTTTATGTATTGTTTGAAACTTTATTACATTAATAATAATAAAAAGACAATAAATATATGACAAAAATATAAACATGGTGAAGAACATTAATAAATTTAGTGTAACTACATTCCTGTCAACCTCATATATTGTCATAACACAAATATGTTCTAACAAGTGCTCTCACATCTTTCCCAGTTTCACTTAAACATTTTTTGATAACAATGTCACTACTGATATTTCAAACTATATCTATCACCATAAATTTCCTTATAATTCCTAAATTACATATTATACAGTTGTTTTTCTAGCAATAATTGTTGGAGTTCAGAGCATTGATTGAAAGTTAACCAAGTGTCCAGACTTTTCTGTCACAGATAAACCAGGCTTCATCACAGCATTCTAAATTATATCACTACCATCAGGAGTTATATCAGCAACATTTTCTTCTTGAGTCCTGGTCTTCTGTCTTTGTTATGAATGGTAAATATTTTATTAACAAACTTTTAAAATAACCATTTTATTTCAAAATTTCCCAAGGATCTACCCTTGTATAAGCTAAATCACCGAGTGTTACACGAACATGAAAGTCTAGTTATCTGACTAAATATCACTGCTCTTCATGGTCAATGGATGATGAGAAGTGAAATGTAGAAGTAGTGACCTTTTAGTTTTTTTTTAATGTACATTGCTATACATCTTATCACTGAATGCAGCCTTAGTATTTGTTTGTTTGAATTTCGCACAAAGCTACGTGAGAGCAATCTGCGCCAGTCCGTCCCTAATTGAGCAGTGTAAGACTAGAGGGAAGGCATCTGTGATGACAAGAAAACCCACTTGTAGAGAAAATTATATACATATAAAACAGCTGGTATGGGTAGAGAAAACACTATGTAGAGGAGCAAACAATGTTTCCACCTTTTTTCTGTCATTGTCAGGTTCACAAAGAGGTACCTGACTGATAGCTGACCACAACACTAACACTATTTATAAAATACAGTGTGATAACTGCCACGACTTCTATATTGGAGAAACAAGTAGAAAATGGAAACCAGATTCAAAGAACATAAAAGTCACCTTCACACATTCTTGAACACTGGAAATCAAATAAACACAACATAACCATAGAAAACACCCAAATACCAAATAAACAAACAAGCATGAACAAATGAAATATTAAAGAAGCCTTACTTATACATCTCAAGCCCAAAATAAACCAATACAAAGGAACATCTTTATACCTATGCTAATAAATATAATCCAACATCTTAGTATGCCCTCTATATTCCTAACGTGCAATTACACAACTGCCTTCAAACATGTGATCAACTCGGTCAGTTACCTCTTTCTTTCTTTGTGAACCTGACGATGACTGAAGAAGGTCAAAACATTGTTTGTTCCTCTACATAATGCTTTCTCTACCCATACCAGCTGTTTTATACATGTAGAGGGAAGGTAGCTAGTCACCACCACCCATTGCCATCTCTTGGGCTACTCTTTTACCAACGAATAGTGGGATTGACCATCACATTATAATGCCTCCACAGATGAAAGGGCAAGCATGTTTGGTGCAATGGTGATTCAACCTGCAACCCTCAGATTACGAGTCAAACACTTTAACCCACCTGGCCAACAGCCTTAGTAGTTTCTAGAAACTGTATGCACTCATCAGATAAAGTATATTCAAAAAATAAACTTGATATTATCATGAATCTCATTTAGGAACTGATGAAATTTAATTAAGCTGTTCAGACTATCATTCCAGATCCCATAAATATTATCAATAACACACACCTGGAAGACTATTCACCTTCAAGTGTCAAGTTTTTGGCTACCTTAATTTCAAGGCATGCACAAAATTTAAAGAAAAGGTTACAACCACCCTTTTACTTATGGCTATTCTTTGTATCTGATGACAAAATTCATCAGGAGAAACCCTGTAAAGATCCACGCTAGTGTTATGCTGATCCCAAAAGGACATAACAATGCTGGTTCCCTCTTGGATGGGTTTGTATCAGAAGAAAGTGTTCAATCTGTTAAGGAAATCAAAGGAACTAGTCAAATGGGATGAAACTGTAATAGATGGTTAAGAGCATTTTATATGAATTAGGAGATATATGTGTGTGTAAACCAACGGTTAAGATAAATAGTATCTTGGATTTATGGTTCTTGATAGCCCATAAGATTTAGGTGTATTATTACTATTAAAGACCAAAGAAAAATTCTGGATGTGAAAAACATATGCCAACATTACTAAGGAGATTTGCCCTTTCAATTAGGCTTAGAGGAACTGAATTAAAAGTCCTTACAAGTTTTATAATCATTAAGATGGACTAGTTGTCCTTACTTATAATAACAAAAAATCACCATAACCTTTGAATTGTAAACTGTTCTTTAATGCCACATTTACTGAAATACACTGATTACAAAGCTTGTTTAGTTCACTTCTGAATGTAACTCTGTAGAGAATGTAACTTCTGAATGTAACTCTTGACATGCATACCAGAATGTACCATTTCTGCCAATAGCAACAATCACAGACCATTTTTGGTAGGACAACGAGGAATAATATTCTATATGCTTCATCAAAATATGATAATTTTTGACCAAGTTATAAAGAAAAAATAGTTTGAAAAATCAGTCATGTTAACAGATAGGGATTTTGTTTATGACCTTGACCTTTGACTCTCCAAAACTAATCATTTCTAAGTTGGGTCATAGTCCAAATGTATATCAACTTTATATAACTCCATTCAGCTGTTTTTGAGAAATCCTGCTCACAAACACACAGAAGTAAAAAATTAACCTCTGTCACTTTTGGTGATAGAGATAAAAAAATCTTACCACACACACTTCTGCTGACTGTACTTGGAAAAATCAAAATATATAATTTTAGGGTTAATCACAATGAAAAGGTGACTTAATTACTGCTATACTTAATGATGTGGTTCATTCATAAATTCTCAGAACTCGAGAACAAACAAGAATTATAACTTCATAAAAACATACAGTCACACCCAGCTATAAAAATCACATGCAAACTTTAAAGGAAGATTTTAAAATAATATTTCATTTCTAACTTCATTGTTTTTGTTAGCATATTCTACTGGTTCTTTTAAAGTGAACAAAAATCATAAAAATCATAGTTCTGTGTTAATATTAATTATTTACTCTGTGACAATATCTGACAATAATAGTATCAGTAATATATATTATAATACCACAGGCAATCAGGGCATTGTGGAAAATACAAGATGGTCCAAAGTTATCTTTCTTGTTTTAAAGTTTAATAATTAACCAAGGAAATAGAACTGCATAGCTTTTACCATCTTGTAGCTCAACTCAGACAGTTTTACTGACACATCAGTAGACTTCAGTGTGTGCGCTACTCACATATTACATCTAACTATATTCAGTTTTAGTCCATGTTCATTGCAACAGTTAGTAACAATGTCATTGGCATCCATTATCCTGGTCTTTAGCTTTGTAATGTTTGCTACATGTGTGCAAAATACAATATTCTTAACTTTTCCACTTTACTTTTCTGTACTGGTATCTGGAATTATGCCAAAACTTGTTCTTGATGACGAGAAACCCAATTGAAATAAAAATGTATCTCAGAATGGCTGGTACGAGTATTAACACTTTTATTGATAAGCAGAAAACAACGTTTCAACCTTCCTATGTCATCTTCAGGTTAACAGGAAGGTCAAAATATTGTTCTCTACTTATCAATAAAAGTGTTAATACTTGTACCAGCCGTTCTGAGATACATATGCCAAAACTTGGTCTCTTCAAGACAAACAATGCATTGAGTTGTTTCTTGTATGTATCCTATTCTATTGAATGATATTTTTCAATCGAATGAAAACAAAAAATATAAAGCAGTTTGGGTTGGGCTATAAGATGTTGAAAAACTGCATGTTTGTAGTCTGCAGTTATTTAATCATTAAATTTTAATCCTGGAAATTTAATTTTGGGCCTCTGTACTTTTGCACATATTTATGCTCTGTTAGTTTCACAAAGAATTGAATTTATACATACTGAACTTTCTACCGAGTGACGTTGTTCTACTTTTCTTGTTTTTCAGTAGCTTCACAATCAACAAAGCATTCTCCTCGTCAGCGAAGGGTTCGATTTTCATATTAAAGTTTTCCAACCCTTCCATATTTTCGTCAGCGTGTCCTCTAATATCTTAATTTCAAACTCGCAGTTATTCCTCCCACGTACTGTTTTGTTTGTTTTGAATTTCGCACAAAGCTACTGAGGGCTATCTGTGCTAGCCGTCCCTAATTTAGCAGTGTAAGACTAGAGGGAAGGCAGCTAGTCATCACCACCCACCGCCAACTCTTGGGCTACCCCACGTATCAACAAGTAAATTGTAATTTGTTTCTTTTTTTGAAATATTATTACACCAAGCTTTCCAAACAAAAAATATTTCAAAATATCAAACTTTCTTAAGTTTGATTACTACACGACCTTTCGAAAAATCAGTTTCAATTAATTAATAACATTTTAAACTTTTAATGTTCAATAAACTCTTACGGTATGCATGGTTGTTTCACTACTTAAATCTCTTAACTACAACATTTAAGAAAACCGATAAAAATGCCTTGCTTTGAGTTTGACATTTTAATTCACTTGAAAATTCTGATATATTTTTACTACATCTGATGAAACAAACAAAACATAA
The DNA here is from genome assembly GCF_004210375.1 of Tachypleus tridentatus. Lineage (NCBI taxonomy): Eukaryota > Metazoa > Arthropoda > Merostomata > Xiphosura > Limulidae > Tachypleus > Tachypleus tridentatus. The sequence goes on from NC_134825.1 coordinate 174,172,444, forward strand.
CCTGGAAATGCGTCTGATCAGTTCGTAGGATACACTAAAATGCGGAACGGCACTAAACACAGTAAAGACATATTTTGTTTAAAAAATAAGAAAGTAAACAAATACGTCGAGAAACATAACATAAAGACATAAAAATACGGAACAATAATCAGAAGTATCGTAAGCTTTTAATTGTTTATGTTTCCGAAACAGATGCAGTTGCTTGTAATGGTGTATAAAAAAACCGACTTATCAGGTGGAAAATAAAATTTTATAATAAATGTTAAAAATACAGTAATACCAAAACAACTTTTTACACTACGGACGATGAAATTTGAAGAAATTACGAAATATCTGTAGTTAAAACTGTTTTTGTTATTACCGTATTTTTATTATTTATGTATAAAACTTTAGTGACATATAAGACTTTTACTGAACGCATTATTTAAATTACCTAAAATCTTCATTAAATATCATAATCTACTTTTATGAACAGTCAACATGTTTTTACGTGTGTCAGAATTATACACTGCTGGCTAAAATCTTAAGGCCAATGAACATAAAGAAAAAAATATGCATTTTGCGTTGTTAGACTCAACCACTTATTTGAATGGAGCTTCAAAAGATTAAAATAAAAAAAAGGAAAAATAAAAAATAAAAAACTTTTTTAGCATTTAATAGGGAAAATGTGAAAACTATGAAATTAGCCTAAATATTAGCTGGTCAAAAGTTTAAGACCATACTGAAACGAAGCGTTAATTGGTAAACACGTGATGAGATTTGTTCATTTGTGTTCAAGCATTAGCGTTGTCAACATCTCCCACTGACATTTTTTGTGTTACATTGGGTTAAAATGTGGCAAAGGCTAAAAAATTGACAGAGTTTGAACGTGACAGAATTTTCGAGCTGCAAAATCAAGGTCTCTCTCAACGTGCCATCGCTGGTGAAATTGAGCGTAGTAAAACTGCTGTTGCAAATTTCTTAAAAGACCCTGAGGAATATGAAACGAGAATTTCAAGTGGTCAGCCCAAGAAAATTTCGCCGGGTTAGGCAGGAGGATTCGACGAGTTGTCCGGCAAGACACCAGCCGATCGTCGAACCAGATTAAGGCCTTTACGGACGCAGAATGCAGCTCAAGAACAATAAGACGACATCTACGAGAGAAAAAAAGCTTTAAAAACCGTAAACGTCTTGAAAGGCCACGTTTCCTTCCACACCACAAAACAGCTTGGTTAAACTTTGCTGAGAAGCACCAAATATCGGGCGTAGAAAAGTGTGCTTTTGATAAATTTTGCGTTACAGTTATTTGTTTTATAAATTATTTTAGAGAGGGCCTTGTATGCGTTACGTGTTATGTAGTTAAAAGAGTAAGTGAATTTGATGAAAACAGTACGTATTAATTGTTGTTTGTTTAAGTGTTATGTGAGAAGATTTCACTTTCGTGTTTTAGAATTAGTTTTAATTAAGAGTTATATATATAGAATAGAAAGTAAAATTTTTTGTAAGACCGGAGAAACAACTTGATTATGTACTGCTAATATGTAGTGGAAAATAAACATTGCGCACGTACTTAATGTAGTTAGGCCTGAGCGTTTAAGAAAGTGAAATATTTTGGACAAATGGCTAATAAACTAGTTATTCATATTAATACAAAAATAATTTGTTGTTAGGAGTGGCATCTGTAAACTTCGCTTTTTGTGTTTTAAACTTTAAACAAAGATCATTTGAAGTGAGTTGAAGAATTTCTAGTGTGCAGACAAGCAATGGGAGTTTTAAGAGGTTAAAAGTGGTTACATTAATTAATGTTGCAGATAAATAAATAGACTGTACTAACAAATGCTACAAGTCAATGAAAAATTTGATCAACAAGTGACAAATGAACAAATTTAAAAGTTGTCTCAGAAAATGCAGTAGTTGAACTAACACATGCAACACTAAAATATAAAAAAATACAAATTTAACGTAAAGCTAGAATCTTCGTCAACAGGTACTTATTACAAACCAACACTCAAAGAACACCACAAGAAATAAAGTGCAGTGAAAGGAAGACCTCCCACCTGCCCGACTAAACAACGTGCCACATTAATACTGCACAACTTTGGATGGATAAATAGGAGGAAGAACAATGACTGTGTGTGTGCATGAAGGCATTACCACAAACAGAGAAGTTAACATAATCTCAAAGCAGCAACCATAAGAACTTTATTTGCCAAGGAGACCTCAAACTAGTAAGTCTAGTAACTTAAGTGGCCAAAAAAGAAACATTAGAACTTAATGAATTCTGTAACTCACCAATAACTGCTTTCTGCTCAGAAGCTAAGAAACAGTTGAGTTACTAGAACAAGAAAGTAATTTAAGAAAGAAAAAGAAAAAAACATGCAAAGTGAACACAACAATATCTAACATAAAAATGTATTCTTAAGACAGTTTGTGTAGGTACTAAAACTTTAATTAAAATAAAGTACAGGTTAACAAAAACCTGAAGATGACCTAAGAAGGTCAAAACATTGTTCTGTACTTTCTTTCAATTGAAATTTTAATACCCATACAAACTATCTTAAAGAATACATTTTTACTTGAAGTGGGTTGTCATCATGAATATCTAACATAAACTATTTGCTCAGGGGCAGTGTCCTTGTCTGAGGACAAGAGGCTGCTGACCATAACTTACTGTTAAAGTAATGGCTGAAAGATGCCTTTCAGATAGGACAAATAAAAGTACACTTACCTGAAAATAAGCCACAACCAAAATCTTTTTTTAGTATGCATAGATCATTACACTATAGACCAACTACAAGATGTACTAACAGCACAAAATATTCTTTATATAAAGAGTCAAAAGAATCGCATCTAGACTACACAAAAACTCACTAATCTAGTAAGAGTAGATACAGATAACTCATACAACATATTGAATTTTATAAACAGTGGAACCACACACTGGTACCAAAGATACCAAGTAGAATATAACAAGACACCAGTGATAGTAGTTCCCTAGTGCTTTCACTGTCAAAGATTCGGACATGTCAGGCAACGCTGATGTGGTGGGGAGCATCGTAAGAAAGACAAAGAACCAAAATACAATTGTGGGAACAACACACAGCAAATTACAAAGGCTGTGAAAAATAGACAAATAAAACAAATTTGAAATAAAAACTCCAAAAACAAATGGTAATGAAATAACAAATATAAATACATGACAAAGAAACCACTTCTACAAACACCCAAGCAAGATAGAGTGACATCTGCACAAACACCCAACAACCAAATACAGTAAATAATATACCACTAGAGCACCCACAGAAACACCCAGTTGAAACACAGGAAAGTAATGATACAACAGATACTAACACATACCTTTGTAGACACTATCAAAACATTATCGCATACTTCATAGCAGGATACTCAAAACACTCACAAACTAGAAACTGTATAGAACTGGTAATAAACATAGCCAAAAACGCATCATACCACAGTTAAACATAGGATACATATGTCACAGTCACATCAGTCATATTAAATACACCGTCCTGCATATCAATGTTCAAGGTAGAGTTGTTTCCAAGAAACATAAAATTAAAGACACAGTGAAACAAATTAAATCAGATATTGTAATAACAAGTACTTGTTTTGAATTTCATGCAAAGCTACACAAGGGCTATTTGCACTAGCTGTCCCTAATTTAGCAGTGTAAGACTAGAGGGAAGGCAGCTAGTCATCCACTGCCAACTCTTGGGCTACTATTTTGTCAATGAATAGTGGGATTGACTATCACATTATAACATACTTGAGGCTGAAAGGGCCTAATCTAACTACATGGCCATGTCAGTAATAAGTGAAACACTATTGTATAAAAATAATAGAATTAAAAACTGTGTGGCTATTTAACTATCAGAACAGACAGAATCAATAATCAATATAAAAATAGAGGAATAGCCCTATTACACAAACCTGTCTGTGACAGAAATACAATTCAGCAGCAATAATGAACATAGCTGTTATTGTTCTAAACAACCAAAGTTATGTTACTATAGCAGGGTTTTATTGTTCTCTAACAAAACACATAGATTTACTCAATAAGATCATTTCCAACAATCAGAATTCTACCTTTGTAGGAGACCTAAACAGTAAACATAAAAACTTCACATGTGAAACAGTGAACACAAGTGGAAGAAAATTAATATACTTTATTGATCATATCAGTATAGCTCTATTAAACGATGCCACACCAACACGCATATGTTGTGTGAAAAAACAGTAGTGATATACTGGATCTGTGCTTAAGCTCACACAACATGAGTCAGAAACTAGTAAAATTTAATGTAGGAAAAGATGTTACAGCAATCACTTATCAACTCGGTGTGTCTTCAATCTCACCCACCCTATAAAAACATAACCTACTAAAAAGAATATTTAAATCACAAAAGAACAAATTGACACAAATATCAAACAGTACTAGATAATCTACTACCTATCATAACAAATCAAACAGCTGCAAACCTATCTGAAATAGATAAGTATTGTCAAATAATCTTGGAGTGCCTTCAAAAAGCTGCCAAATAAGCAATACCACCACATCAATACAAAACTACAAACAATGTGTGAAAACCATACTCTCAGCTAATAAGTTTTATTAAACTACGAAGACAGTATACAGAAACAAGAGACAAAGCAGTAAAAACATGATAAGAATAGAAGTTAAACTGGTAAAACAAGAAAATGGGACAACCTCTGCTCTCAGTTAAGTTGAAAAACAGAATTCAAACAGTACTGGTCACATAAAAAAATACTTGCAAATGAAGATAAGAAAATATCTAACACTAGAATACACTACCATGATAGTACACACACACTTAGGAAAAACCAAGATCTTCAAACAGCATATACAAAACACATCATGAACCAGACATGAATACAATTACATAACAAACAATACAGAATTATTCAAATCCCACTTCCCAGTTAACACAAATGTTAACGTGTTAAATAACTACACAATGAAAATAATTGAACAAGAGCTCAGAGAAGTAATCACAGCAACAAAAAACAAAACCCCAGGAGACAATGGCATACATTACAAGCTGTGCTCTTCAAAAAAATGTACTCCAAAATTATTTGAACACCTAACAGTAGTCTTAAACATATTACGAAATTCAGGATATATCCAAGTTTCTTGGAAGCATCCACATGTATTAATGTTCTATAAAGAAGGAAAGCCAGCAAATAAACCAGATAGCCACTGTCCAATTAGCCTGACCAGCTGTATAGGCAGAATTTTGATTGAATAATCAGCAACAGACTCTCTACATGCATGGAGATAACATAAAAATTACCCAGAGTATAAAATAAATTTGGAGAATTCAGGTAAACCACAGATCACTTAGTTAGACTAACTGAATCCATAGTAGATAGTTTTAATAAAAGAGAATGCACTATCTCATGCTTTATTGGCATGGGACAATAGGGAGATTTCAGGGGTGAAATACAGTAGATGATGGTGTGTGGAGTCATAAAACATCAATAGGTTTTTGGTTGTCTTCAGTGATGATTTTCAGGAAGAAGAAAAGTATTCCAAGAATATGTGTTGATTTTAGATGGATTAGAAAGTTACTATTGGTTCAACATCTTGGATCTGGCATCTAAGTACTGGAAAGACTGATTTTAGCACAACAGGTGGTTTATTTAAATTCCAGAAGGTGCTATTTAGCCTAATGAATGCACCTGCTAGTCTGCTAATGATGTTTTGGTGACTAGCCACTCTTTCAGATTTTGTCAGAGAACATGAAGATGGTATAACAGAACACAGAAAGGCAAGCCTGAAATAGCAACCAGCAAGAAATGTTTGCTCATGTTAAGATAGTTATAGTGAAAGATTAGCCCTGACCCAACAAATTTGCAGTTTCTTTGGTTTTGCTTCATAATGCTTATGATTAGTGGACAACTTCTTGACAATAGTAGCACTTGTCTGTTCTCGTGAAAGTGAATGGAGTAAGGGATATAACAACACTTTCTGATCCTTCAAAATTTCTTAAGTCTATTCTTCAGTGCCAGCCTATGCACATTATGATGTATTTACTATTATATATGTATTTTAAAATTAATGTAAGTATATATTTAAAGATGCATGTAACTTATACTGTTAAATGTGCATTGCAAAAATTCCAGCTTATTCACTAAAGTTATAGAAGACTCTGAAGTGTAAGAATCAACAATGTGTGTGTGTAAACACTTGTGTATCATTAGTATTGTTGTGCACGCTGAAATTTCTGGAAACTCCTCACACCTATAAATGTAACCAACTTGACTCATCCAGAGACAGTATATATTACTGTATGCTATAAACACTGAAAGCTCTTACTGTGATTAATGCTTATTAATCAGGAATTTCAGATATTTGATCAGGAATGTTTATAGATTTCAAACATTACAAATTATTTAATTTCAGTGGGTTTACATCAGACATTAGTATTTTTAGAAAAACATTCTATAACTTCATTGGTGGAAAACTTGTGCAAAGCTAGCTAGCTCCCTTTAAGCTAATTGTACCTATATCAACTTGAAATTAATAAAATTTATAAAACTTCTGTATATAAATACTTTGTAATAACTGTTATTGTAAATTGCATTGTTTTTTGCATGTTAAAATATATTTGTATTAATAAAGAAAATTGTGTGTCAATCTTGTTGGAAAATATCATAAATTGGGTACATACTGACATTTATTTAACTTCTAAATCTATCAGGTCATCCCTTAAGTAATGTTCAATTTTAGGTTTAGAAAAAGAGAAGTGATTTGAAGTGGTTTTAGTGTTATTTAATCAATAATGTGTGTTTCATTATTATTAATTAATTTCTACCAATGATTCACAAACTTTTGAATACCACTTCTATAAAATCCTTGTGGTTTGGAGGAAAAGATTGTAGAGAGGGTAGTTTTGACATCTTCATGTGTTCCAAGCTCTTTTACATCAAGATAGTTCTGCAAATTTTGGAATAGATGGTTTTCAGATGGAGAAAGGTCTGGAGAATAAGTAGGATGTGGAAGTTTTACCAGTCTAGCTCTTCAGTCTTTGCAGATGTGATCCTTGCTGCGTGGGACTGTGCATTATCCTGGTATAGCACAACACCTTTACGAATGATCAAAACAGGCCTCTTTTTCTTTCACTGCAACATTCAAGTGTTCTAACAATAGAAGTCTGATGTAATTGTTGCATTGAGCAGCAGCAACTCAAAGTGGATCACACCAACAACATCCCACCAAACACTTGACTTTCCTATGGTAGAAGTCCATTTTGGGCCGTGCTTTAGTCAGTTTATCTGCATTAAGTCATTGTCTGCAGTACTTAACATTTTTATGAAATATCCATTTTTCATTTCCAGTCACTAACCTGTCCACTCTTGCTCTTACATTGGCTTCTGTCAAATCATGAGGGACCCATTTTCCAAGTTTTAGCACCTCTCCAAGCTGTTGCAGATGATAGTGAACTATTGAATGGGTTGAATTAAGCTTCTGTTCTAGTTCTTCAACTGTTACAGCACAATTTTCATCAAGTGCAGTCAGTAGCAAGTTATCATTAAACTCAACAGGACGATCTGAACGTGGTGCATCACTTAAGCTGTAGTCACCTGATCTGAACTTCAGAAGCCACCGACATTTTATTTCATTGAGAGACTCTGCACCACAAACAACTTAAATGTTTCTTGTAGTTTCTGCTGCTCCATTTCCTTTTTTAAACTCATAAAGCGTTATATGCCTAATGTTCTCCTCAGACACAACCATCTTCATAAGGGTTTATTTGATTACTGATCTGAAAAAGTGGAGTTGAGTTAGTTTCTTTTATTTGTCTGAACATGTTTACATATATCCTACTACATATTTTGTCATTAAAGTCTACTACAAAGACAGAAATGATGATACACTTTTTGTATTAAATTTTTGGACATTACTTATGGGATGACCTGATAAATTACAATTTAACCCAGTTCCAAGCTATTTAAAACTGTAATAGATAGCATAATAAACTGGAGGTTCGTCTGAGATAAATTGTAATATGTAACATCATCAAGATTGATTTTTATTAGGCACAGATGCCAGCAATAATGAAATCAGAACAATGTTTGTTTGTTTTTTGAATTTTGTGTAAAGCTACATGAGGGCTATCTGCACTTAGAGCAAGGCTAGCCTTGTTTTTTTTTTGCAGGATGAAGTAGAACAGGAAAACGTGCATGCTCGTCATAAGCTCATTACTCCTGTACCATATAACAGTAGTTGTCTCATAAAACACTATTACTGCTGTTTGTATGCTAGAAAGTTCTATGGGTCATACCTGGCTGAAATGGTAAGTAAACCTAGAGAGGATGGCAGTACATTGGATAGCAACATTGTGAGAATATGATTTTGTCATAATTCGTCATGTGGGCTCAAAACACAAAAATAAGAATAAGACCAAACAAGGACTGCAGACCACTGAGGTGTAACTCACACTTGTGCTAACATTGAACCACCTTTCTTCTGGTGGTAAGTTACTCAAGGTAATCAGCACTGTAGAACGTATACTCTCCAAAAGAAGAACTGACTGAAACAAGGATAGCACTGAGTATCATCGACCTTCTCCAAAGACTGTAAGAGGTCAAGAGGTCAATACTTATTACTGTTAACTACTTCACAAAATGGAACAAATCTTATCCATTTTGTGATACATTGACACTTACACTCATGGATATGTACAAAATGGAACAAATCTTATCCATTTTGTGATACATTGACACTTACACTCATGGATATGTACAAAATGGAACAAATCTTATCCATTTTGTGATACATTGACACTTACACTCATGGATATGTACAAAATGGAACAAATCTTATCCATTTTGTGATACATTGACACTTACACTCATGGATATGTACAAAATGGAACAAATCTTATCCATTTTGTGATACATTGACACTTACACTCATGGATATGTTTGCTGAGAATTAACTGGCACCATGAGAAATCCAAACAGATCTGGGAACTAACTTCAACAGTCAAATGTTTGTTGAGTTTGTATGTGCTGTATATGGTAATGACATATAGATTAAAGGAACAGGGGTCTTCCAGTATTTTCATAGAACCTGCTTACTTTTGGACAATAATTGTTACTCCTTGTAGACCTGATGTATTAAGGGTGTTAGAACTAAAATCACTAGAACTGATACATAATTCAAAACGGAAATCCACGGAAAAATCACCCATACTGGATTATACATTCCCTGGGACTCAGCACATGAAACAAAACAAAAACTCAACATATTAAGAAACCAAATAAACACAACCACAAAACTATGTTCACCAGATAACATTAACGATAAAATCAACAAAATAAAACAATACTTCATCAACATCAACAAATTTCCTCAAAAACCGTTGAAAATATTATACGCACACACCTAGACCAACAACAAACAAACAACAATAAATCGCAAGATACAACAAACTACAAAACATTATATACTGCTGCATATCATATGTTTCCGACATTAGCGAAAAAATAACCAACATTTAGAAAAAAAACTTATAACAAATCATAGCATTCCAGTAAAGACCAAATTTATTCAAAAACCACATACAAAACTAAAGTCCATACTATGCAAGAACTACACTGACAAACAGAACACCAACATAATTCATAAAATACAATGCAACAACTGCCACGACTTTTATATTAGAGAAACAAGCAGAAAAATGGAAACTATATTCAAAGAACAACAACAAAAACACAACATAACATAACCATAGAAAACACCCAGATATTAAATATAAAAAGCAGCCTTGAACCATCTACATAATACTATACATTATACGATGCAACAAAATTCGATTCAAGGAACGAGAAAATTCAGAAAGTTCAAATAACATGACGTTAATTCGCCACAATTGACTCGTAAACAGTCATCTAAGCAAACTTGTTACAACTATAGCTTCTAAAAGTCCCCTGGTAGGACAGCGGTAAGTCTTCGGATTTACAATGCTAAAATCAGGGATTCGATTATTCTTGGCTCATACAGCTGATAATCCGATATGGATTTACTGTAAGAAAATACACGCTTCTAAAAATAATTTACTTTAACGCTCGCACTATATAAACTAAATAACGTTCTCGTATTAAACATAAAATGAACAGTCGTTTATATCTTGTTAGTGTGTTTAGAATTAAGCACAAAGCTATACAACGGGCTATCTGTGTTCTGTCTACCACGTGTATCGAAATCCGATTTTAGAATACAAGTCCGTAGACATACCATTGTGCCACTCGGGGCCTTATGACGCCGACACCCGAGAACGTATATGTCTAATAATTATTATGTGTTCTTACGTGGGTAATTTAATCAAATAAAAATCACTTAATGTCGCTTCATCATTAGTTAAAAAGTAGGCTTAACTGCTTCACGTATCATCAACCTACCACAGTAAAACTTTAAAAAACACGAGAAGATTCAGAAATATAAGTTCTATTCTTTCTTGCTTTTTATGTGCATTCTTTATTTGTTGTTATAAAAGTGATTCAATTGCAACAAAAACTGGAAATTTGAGTTAGATTTTGTAAGATAATGAAAATATAATAATAAGACATTTTTCACGAGTGTTCAGGTGAACAGTTCATGTATTATGTATATCAATGCAGTAATTAAAGTTGCACGTTCACTGAATGATTCAAAACTTGTGTGGTGGTATAATGAGTTAGACACAGTTTGTGGGGCAATAAAAATTGTACTTAGTATAAATAGATGTGTACTGTTATGAGTTATTTAGGATAAATAATTGTAGTTTCATACAATATTTATTTGTAGTCATGTATAATTTAATGATAGTTTCGAGGTAGGTCAAATTGACCAGTCATATCGTTACAGTAGAGAAAACAACAGATAAAATTTAAAATTTTAGTGAAAAAGTTTGATATTTAGGAAGTTTTAAAGATTATGCAAAATATACTTGACAATTTTAGAAGAAAAGTCACTGAACAACAGCAATAGGTATTATCTACTTTCAAGAACAACAAAGATACAAACTGAAATAAGATCAGGTTATTGTATTTTGAGGCTTGCACATATTTAAAACGAAACAAATAGAAATCATAATAACTGTTATGAAACCATAACAAGATAGAAAAATATGGTACATACATACACTGCTGGCCAAAATCTTAAGGCCAATGAACATAAAGAAAACATATGCATTTTGGTTGTTAGACTCAACCATTTATTTGAGTAGAGCTTTGAAAGATGAAAATAAGAAAAGGGAAATACTGATAAAAAACATTTTTAGCATTTAATAGGAAAAATGTGAACACTATGAAATTAGTCTAAATACTAGCTGGTCAAAAGTTTAAGAACATACTGAAATGAAACGTTAATTGGTAAACACGTAATGAAATTTAGTCATTTGTGTTCAAGCATTAGCATTGTCAACTTCTCCCACTGACATCTCCTGTGCTACATTGGGTAAAAAATGGCAAAGGCTAAAAAGTTGACACAGTTTGAACGTGGCAGAATTATCGAGTTGCAAAAGCAAGGTCTCTCTTAACGTGCCATCGCTGGTGAGTAAAACTGCTGTTGCAAATTTCTTAAACTACCCTGAGGGATACGAAAAGAAAATTTCATGTGGTCGGCCCAAGAAAATTTCACCAGCGTTGAGCAGGAGGATTCGACAGGTTGTCCAGCAAGAACCAGCCGATCGTTGAACCAGATTAAGGCCCTTACAAATGCAGAATGCAGCTCAAGAATAATAAGACGACATCTACGAGAGAAAGGCTTTAAAAACCATAAACGTCTTCAAAGGCCACGCCTCCTTCCACACCACGAAACAGCTCGATTAAACCTTGCTGAGAACACCAAACATGGGACGTAGAACAGTGGATGAAGGTTTTATTCTCTGATGAGAAAAAATTTAACCTGGATGGTTCATATGGCTTCCAAAGTTACTGGTACGATAAGGATATCCCACCGGAGACATTTTCTACACGACACAGTGAAGGAGGTTCCATCATGATTTGGGGTGCTTTCTCCTTCCATGGAATAATGGAGCTTCAGGTTATACAGGGGCGTCAAATAGCAACTGGCTACATTGGCATGTTGAATAGAGCATGTTTATTGACTGAAGGCCCTCGCTTGTGTGGAAATGACTGGATCTTTCAGCAGGACGATGCTGCAATCCACAATGCCCGCAGGACAAAGGACTTTTTCATGGCGAATAACGTGATTCTTTTGGACCATCCAGCTTGTTCGCCCGAACTGAACCCCATTGAAAATGTTTGAGGGTGGATGGCAAAGGAAGTCTATAGAAATGGACACCAATTCCAAACATTGCATGATCTTCGTGAAGCCATCTTCACCACTTGGAATAAAATTCCAGCCAGTCTTCTGCAAACGCTTATATCGACCATGCCAAAGCGAATGTTTGCATTTATTCGCAATGACAGCCGTGCGACTCATTACTGAGATCTCTTGTTGGGCATTTCCTACCATGTTTAGGACTTCTTTTTGGTATGGTCTTAAACTTTTGACCAGCTAGTATTTAGGCTAATTTCATAGTGTTCACATTTTCCCTATTAAAAGTTAAAAAGTTTTTTATTTTCATCTTTCGAAGCTCGACTCAAATAAATGGTTGAGTCTAACAATGCAAAATGCATATTTTTTCTTTATGTTCATTGGCCTTAAGATTTTAGCCAGCAGTGTTTAATAATACGCGTCAACTGCACCAAAATAGCTCTTTCCTACTTATTCTGTAGTATTTTCAGCTTAAACTAATTTCTTCAACAGAGTTTTATGTAGCTCAATTTGGGATGAAGGGCACGATAAATTATGAAGCAAATCTGAATTTTACTGTTCTAAATGAGCTCAAGCGAAGACATAAGATTGGATAACGTGTCAAAATGGTAGTAGTCTTAATTCAAAGCAATGGACAAACACAGTATACGTACTCGCATCAGGATACTGGTCAGTTATATGCTGCTGGACATATGAATTAATTAGCAGATTTTATCTCAAGATGTCTTAATTCCTGTATGGACTTTTTCAACATGTTTCTTAGATAATATCAAACGTTAGATTCATACTTAATAAGTGAGGCTAATTTCGTGATTGGCCATTCAACATAGTAAAAGCTGTACCTTAAAGATATTATGTGCCCCACTAGTGAAGTGACATAAATATTTTGTAGAATGTTCAACCTAACACAACGTCTTTAACAGGTAGAGCAGTTGTTATTTATAAAATAATGCAGAAATAAAAGCTGAGATAAAGGAAAAAAATTATAATTTTAATGTAGTAAGTATTTGAATGCTTGAATTCCACACATTGTTACATGAATAAGTTAGGAACGACTTCAAACCGTACTTTCTATAACAACAACTTAAATACATTTTCACTGTGTTTCTTTGAATAAAGACAGTATATTGTGGTTTGTATGTAGTTTCTCTTTATTTATTGGAAGTTCATTTATCCCGAGAAAACACAATTATGTCGCTGTAAACATCTTGACCTTTATCTCGTTATCATGTCACAACTTTATGAGTTATATCTCAAACTTAATGCGGGTTTTAATGATGTCAGGTGTTATATCGTTGGGCAGATTCTTTTAGGTTATTTAGTCAGTATAATCTGAAATCGATGTTACAATAATGAATCAGTTTATTTCATTATTGAATATAACAATGCTACATCCATATTCGCTTGTAAGTTATTGGCCTTATTTCAAAAACGTATTTTAAATACAATATTTCCATACAAACTTCGAGCTTTAGTCGAATGTGTTTTCTTAGAGTAAAGCCACAGCGTGTCTACCCAGGGGAATCGAATCCCTGTTTTTAGTGTTGTAAATCCGTAGACTTACCGTTGTCTTAGCGGGGGACGGTTTAGTCGACAGCAAACATGTAACTTAACGGAATATTTGATTAAAAGAACGGATGTGACAAACCTCGCTGTTAACATTTAGCACGTCGCTATCTGGTTGAATAGCCTCTTCATTTCTTACGCATTACACAATGTCCAAATTTTAATATAAATTTATCTACCATTGCCTCATTATCACGATTAGCAGTTTTCTTTATGGACCAACCAAATAACAGTATTGAAAGCTCACTTACAACACTAATATGTTACTTAAACTGATATTTTAAATCTCAATACTTTATAACAGTTTAAACTAAAACTACACAATGGACTTCCGGTACTGTTGCCACACATGGGATTTGAATATTTTTTTATCATTTTAAGCTTAATACTTGTCCATCGAGCTACTGGAGGATTACATGTGGTTAGTTTGTTTAGAATTAAGCTCAAAGCTACACAATGGGCTATCTGTGCTCTGCCCACCACGGTTATCGAAATCCGGTTTTTAGTAAGTCCGTAGACATACATATTGTTAGTCTTAATATTATTATAGGCGATATCCTTCTGTAATTGCATTCAAATTATGCGATTTGTCATGTCTTTCACCGTGATATTTCGCATTTTGTTAATATACATATGGAAAAGTAAGGTGTCAAGGGGTTGAAAAGGTAGGCTTAAATACGTTAAGAATAAAATCTTTGACTTAAAATTTTAAGCGTTATAAGTTACCATTAAATTACATGGCCCGTGAAATAGGGCAGGGAATGATTTTATGGTAAACAACCAATGAACCATGTGCATGAGAAAAAGTATCTTTCATTTAGGCCCTAATAGTTTTTTTAGGGTTACTGCTAGTTGTAAGCAGTGCCGGATCAAGGCGGGTTCGCGCACTTACCTGTTCGTACCGCCGTATCAGTTAAACCATAACTTTTCGCAAATTTTCATGGACCTAGTTTTCGTATGCCCTAGGTACTGCGCCTAATAAATAAATCGGCACTGATAGTAAGTCCCAATTTTCTTATCCGATCAGAAGGTAATGATGTTACATTTTCCAAGCGTGTCTGTAACTTTGTGTAAGTTCGGTTTGGAGGTTCACCTTTATACATAAATCACAAAGTATTCCCTTTCCTCTAGTCTAACTCTGTCTGCTAAAGCTGAAGACCTACCGGCTCAGCACAGATAGAACTAAAGTAGCTTTAGTGTGGAAATTCCCAAACAAACAAAACCATTAAATTAGGCACTACTAGCTTACTTGTAACCTTGTTGTGAAATAGGAAGCAAACGTGATAAATGAAATTATTTAGTAAATGTTTGTTTGTTCTTTTAATTTCGCACAAAGAAACGCGAGGACTACCTGCGCTACCTGTCCCTAATTTAGCAGTGTAAAACTAGAGGGAAGGCAACTAGTCATCACCACCCACCTCCAACTCTGGAGCTACTCTTTTTCCAACGAATAGTGGGATTGACCGTCACATTATAACATCCCCATGGCTGAAAGGGGAAGCATGTTTGATACGACCGGGATTCGAACCCGCGACCCTCGGCTTACGAGTGAAATGCCTTAACACGCTTTTCTATGCCTGGCCCAGTTAGTAAATCTAGTAGTAGTAACTCTACTTTCATTGGAAAATTAGATTCAGTTTATCACTTTTATTGATACTATACTCAGACCCGGAGGTAAAAAACTATGTAGTGTTTAAGCTGAATTTTCTTTTTTCAATTACATTTGTCTAAAGATATCTTACAACCAGAATTTAATTTAACCTTTAAGTAGATAAATTTTTAAATGTACTTTTGTAGTGCAGTGAACTAAATATATGTATATAGTAAGTTATGGTGAAGGAAATGGCTCCATTCTCCATATTATTTTTTTAGTTTTTGCCTGAGTAGACAACTTAGATAGACAACATAAAATACAGGAAGAAAAATGTACTTAAAATTGAAATTTTATTATATAAAGTTTTGTTGTCAAGAATTAACAGGTTCAGTGGGGCTTTATTAGAAAAATAATAATTAACATGAATACTTACAGCCATCTCTTTCATTACAATTTATAAGTAGGTCTGAAAGTCTGTTTCATCAGTATTGAGGAAATCAATTATAATTAAACTGTACAATGTTAGTAATTATAATTATCTTAGTTTTTACTATATTGTGAAACTTCTTTTCCTATTGTACAAAGTAATATGACTGCTGTCTATTATTTTTTTTTAAACTATTGTTTGACACGATATACCAAAGAGAACAAATTTAGGTTTAAAGTAATAACTTATACATTGTGTTAGTGATTACTGTACAGAAAGGATAACAAATAAACCCATCATTGAGAAATCAGGAAGGTCCTATGTTACAGCATTTGAAACGTAAATTTTGCAGGATTTTGTGATTGTTAACATCATAAAATAGTATAGTTTGTTCATAAGAAATTCATAAACTGTACTCTTGAGGGCTCTTGAAGTAGTAACACATTTTCACATCCATATTCTACATTATGTGTTCTGTGCCTCATTCACTAACATTAACAGAATCTAATACATTCATCAAAGTTCTCAAGATAGAGTTTAGTGTATTAGTTACTGCTATTAGTTAGTACAGCCTGTTCAACAGCTATAAGGTTGATTAGATTATATTTATAAAAGAACTAAGAGTTGTGTTCAACTTTTCCAGAGTTGGGAGCTTCTTAAGAATCCAGTAGTTTTAATTCTTAATAGATGTGGTTCTGATTGGAAAAGGGTAACAGGGAAGATTAAATTTACTTTATAAAGAGAAAGACATAAACTAAAAACTAAAGGAGACAATAAGTTTAATTGCTTTATGTTAACAGATATAATGTCAGACTTGCAGAACTTGGGGAAAGCTGTAGATTTGGTTACAAAAGAATCAGATCATAAAGTGCTTGGGAGAGAAAGCTGACTGACAGCTTTAAAACGAATGACAAGGATTATTGTGTTAAAAGTAAACAAAAATGTTAGAATGGGGATTGAATCATTAAGGTTACTCATGGTAAAGTTTGTGATATAAAACTGAGATAACTTCTGTTTCTACAAGACAGATAGTTAGCAAATATTCTTGATTTTTATTTTTTATTCTTGATAAAAAAAAAAAAAAACCTGAGGGATTTAAAATGGGAGCAAATAGTATTTTCTTGAGAATTTTAAAGGAGGTCAAAGGTCAGATTACAAGTCTCTTTGTTTGAGTTTTGTTAGGTCAATGGGTAGTGCTTAAAATTGGAAAATTACTAATGTTACTTTTTTTTGAGTTTCTAGAGTTACCTAAGAAGTTTTAGACTAGTTTGTTCTACTTCACTTCTTCCATGTTAAAATTGTAGGATATGTGATAAGTGAATGTTTGCAAATTCATATATTGAAAAATTGTATTATTACAAAACAACAGTGAATGAGATGGATTCACTAAAGGAAATGTACCCTTGTATCTTTACTCAACAAAATGTTGCAACAGTTATGGTCAAACAAAACAACTTATTATGAAATAGCAACATATAATCCACAATAAAACTTTCAAACAACTAGAATACAAATTTTACATCTCAGAATAAAACAGTTAGTGAACCATTACTTGGTCTTTTTTAGGTACAAACATCACAAATCTCAATGTGATTAGTTTCAGTAAATGTTAAAAGAATTTTGAAAAGAACCAGAAGAAAAACGTGGTTCACCACAGAATATCACAATGATTCAAAATCAAACCACTTAGTATCATGAACAGATCAAGAGTTGTTTTCAAACAAGAAAGGATTTTTTATTTAGTGGTTACACTATGATATTACATCCCATGTGACTAGCTATTATCATAAATCCACTTAATATTTGATAACATTAAGATCTGTAGATCATGATACTGAGTGGAAGTTAGTGTGAATTTCATAATACTTACATATATATTCAAAATTAACATGTTATAAATATAAGGTGAAGTAGCATTTTAAAATATATAAAAATTCATACTTCAATTAAATGATAAAAAGAATAATAAATGAACAGTAAACAAAACTACAGCAGAATAAAGGTAGGGTTCATTATTTCACATGATTTATAGTTTTTTAAAATTAAACTTGTTATTTTCATTGTACAGTAAATTTTTCTTATCATTGTTATCAGTACAATATTTAGAGAATTAAGGATGTGGGACAGTTAAAATATAATAATTTTTTATTTAAATTTAGGTGCCGTAGAAATATAAGTTAAAAATTACGGCCAAGTAATTTTTCAATAACTTCTTCCGGCTAGGCCTTGTCCTTTCTCAAAGTTCGTGTAGCAGAGAGCCTTTGCGATCGTTCGCTTAAAAAATTGGGTCATAGGCGAGTGACGTCACTTAAGGTAAACAAAGCCAGTCGCCGTCTACTTTCAATCTATGCGCCATTCTGTCAATGAAAGCTGTGCGTTTATGTGAAAATAATTATCTTTATTTTTCCTGGACAAATGTCATTTGACAGGCCTGGTGAATACAGTTATAAGTAACTAAAAAACTATGGGTTTTCGTTGTGCTGTTTATGGATGTGGGAACATTCCCAAAGAAAAGGAGATATCTCTGCACGAATTTCCACCCAAGTCAGACAGAAAACGGCACGTGGCATGGACAAATTTCATATCAAGAACTCGTGATAAATGGATACCGACCGTAAGCTGCCATGTATGCAGTGAACACTTTTTTGAATCAGACTTCGAAAATAAATTACAATTTCATATGGGATTTGCAAAAAAACTAGTGCTAAAGAAAGACGCAGTGCCCAGCGTGTATCCTAAGTGCGAGGGAGATCCATCAAGCACGGCGAGCAGCAGAGGCACATCGCACTCTTGTTCACAGACAGATGATAGCCATGGTCAATCAGCTGTTCAAATACGAAGGGTATACAGGGTAAGCTCAAGTTTAAGCTAATGTGTTAGCCGCAAGATAGAATTGTAAGCAACCATTCAGGTTTTATAAACACACTACCAGATCTGCTAGAACAAAAAATGTTTATGAAGTTTCAGCTGTAATTTGCTATAAAGGGATGGACAAACAATTGCTTACGTTATTTCTTCTTTCATGTTTATAACACTTTCTTTTAGGAACTTTCATTGGAATTTCGAGACGTCAATATGCAACATAAAAAAATGCTAGATCTACAATATCATGTATGAAATATGACCTCAATTATGTTTGATTTTCCATTCGTAACGTATACTTAGTTATATGCATATACATCGGAGCAGGTACAGAATACAGTATAAAGATAGTCTATCATGATATTAGACATACATCTAGATATGTATCCATTACTTGGGAAAATAAATATTGACTAGAATTTACTCATACATTTACTATGTTATCGCTCATGTGACCGTGCTGACGGCTATAAATTTCATGACGTTAGCAGTGTAAGCCAGTTTTTTATGACATCGTAGCTTGTAACTTAAAAAAAAAGAAATCCATACCAAGAACGATCGAACAACTGCCAGACCTGATCTGTTTCGGCCAACGTGTCAACATTAGACACATTAACGTCTGCAAGCTCTGTTTTGTACACGTAAGTGCGATTGACACTTTATATCTATTTTTATTTTCTCCTTTTGTCGCCATTTTTGTTTACCTCATGCCATGTAGGTTTGCGCGCCCAGTTCGCTTCCCCCAGTTTTGTTTTAAAACTAGTCAGTCGTAATTAAACATGGCTTGGAATAACATGAGTTTGAGAATTTCGATAGTTTCTTTAATAGTATTATTTTTAGTGTGATACGATATACATATTAGGATACGAAAAATATCTAGTTGTCTGTGGTATTTAACGCCTGCTCGTTACGTGAATATGTTAATTTTTTTGACGATTAAAATGTCAAGCAGGCACATGCTTCTTATATACTTAAATAACGTTTAATAGAAGTAGTTTTCTGTTAGAGGGAAAAATCGTTATATTATTATTATTATGCAAAAAAAGGTTTAGAAAACGGAGAAAAGTAAAGTAATGTTTTGTTACCTAGTTACGTAGTCTTGTTTATACTATTTTGTACATCAGAGTATTGCAGAAACAAACTGATTTGTGATAGTATACTTTTCAGAATTTAAGTTTTATTTATCACCTAAAAGTTAATTTGTTGTAACTTATTTCATTTCATATATTCAGGAAAACCTTATAATGGTTAGAGAAGCACTTTTTACACAAATGAAAAACGTACACAAAGTAAAATAATGTTGACAGAAGTGCTATAATTTATGTTAGGCCTAATTTTACATCTGTAAGGATGTTTCCAACATACGTTTGTTACATGCCTTCATGTATTTTAGTGTAACGCTGTGTTAAATACAGTAGCATTGTTTTAAAACTAGCATATTTAACTAAATGTGTTATAAATAACCGTCTAAAAAATTCCAGTGTGGATAACAGTACTTGAGATAAACTACATTGTTCGTTTGTGACAAAAGAGGGCACAGATAAACATTACAGAATCCACCAGGTTTTATCTTTACTATCTAAAGTAAAATAAAAGAATTATGTCATTCCTAAGTAACTAAAATATATTGCTATAATAACAATAACTGCAGCAACATAAAATAAATGAATAACAAATAAGATACTGTACAAATTAAAAAATGTGCAATTTAAATGAATAGTCCATGTTTGTGATGATGGAAAAAACCACTATAAGGAAAAATGTATCTCAAGATAGCTGGTGTGTGCATTAGAATAAATTAGAGAACAATGTTTGGACCTTCTTAGGTCATCTTCAGGTTAACAAAGGAGTACTGCATGTTGTTTAGTGTCAGTGAAGGTTGTTTGATCTGGAAGTCCAGGTAAAAACCTTCCACATCAAGAAACTTTCACTCACACATTTAAATTGTACATTTTCTAACAGATACAGTATTTTGTTATCATAGCATTGTATTTTAGTTAGTCGCTAACAGATAATGTGATTCTTATACTTTAGATAATGGAGATAGAATGTGTTGAATTCTAAACAATTTATCTGTGTCCCCCTATGTTATAAACAGTGTTGTTTATGTTGAGTATCGTAATCCTTTTTTATTGTGAAACTTTATTTTCCTCTGAACACATCAATTTCCAGTGATGATTTATTACATTGTATGGGATGCTATCCAAGTTTGGAATTAATCTAACCAGAAAAGTCTCTTTTTTTTTTTTTTTTATGTCAAGTAATTACAATGATGTGATATACCCAGTAGTATAATGAGTGAAAATACTTAGGACAATATTTCTGTGATTATAAGGACTTAGTACATCACATGAAAGCAGTTTTGTAGCCTCGGTTTATCTCAACATCCAGTCGTACATTATCTTATAACTATCCATCTTGACATTATGACACTGTCATAAAGGTGTCATGTTCAAACCACAAAACTCCTTTCTGTAGCTTTCAAAATTCATCTATATAATGTGGATGACAGATTTTAAGATGCTCTGTTTGGCAACTTGACTGGTGTGTATTTATATAGATTAGCATGAATATTTTTTCATTTTCTAACTCCTCAGAGTATACAAAAGTTGAATGGATATATCTTAAAAGCAACTTGTGTGAGCATAACTTTAGTCACTTTTTGTGACAGAAACCAATCTTAATTTTGTTCTGTAGTGTTGTCTGGGGCACATAAACTTTTGCCACTGACATTTGTGTTTATAGATTCTCAACTTTTACAAAATGTTGCAGTTTTCAAATTTCAGCTAAGATATGACTTCTTGCATCACTTCTCCAGATGGTCCTGGCACTCCCAAGTTTATCGATATTCTATTTTTGGATAGAATTGACATTTCTGCCTTGGAAATACTGAATCCCTTATCTCTGGGATTTGGCTGTATGAATAGTTTGCATTTTTATGTATTTTTCTCAAAGGCAACAAGTTTTCAGTGGCAGCATAATACCAAAACAGTGTACAAGTGTAGTTCTCATATGTGCCATTGTACCACAACTGTATTGGGTATGTGGTAGTCATGTGACTTGCTGATTTTTAGATTGCAAATCATTTATGGGTAACATATTCAATCATCTTTATAAGGCTTGAAGTGATGATATTTTAAAGATAATGAACAGAGGAGGTGTTATAAATGATAGTATTAACTATTAACTATTGATTCCTTACATTTACTTATCTTTTAGAAACCATATTTAAGAATAAACTTGGAGCAGTCTGGTGATTCACCACAAGAAGGCATTATTTCAAAGTTCAGTGAGAGTGATGGTGAAGTTCAAGATTGTTCAGAACATGATGTTGTGAAGATAAAAAATGAAGCAGATCCAAAAAAGTATGTGGACCCTGGGTCAGAAGTTTTATCAGGTGAGTATAAACATGTTAATAAGTATATTCATTAACCGTGTGGCACACACACACACACACACACACACACACACACACACACACACACACACACACACACATGTATAAAAGTAAGTAGAATATACTATTTCATATTTGAACTTTGGTTTTGTATTTCAGTTAGTTTTAGATATAGTGAGGTTTCTTTACCAAGTTTTGTACCAGGAAAAAATGCTTGTGTGATATATTTTTAAATGATAGATAAACATCAATATGTTATACATTAATCTGAATTTTTATAATATTTCACCTTCATTTAGTCATATAATATTAGTTTTGTTGCTTGGACTTTATTTTAATAAGTAACAAAAGGATTAATATTGTAAAACATATTTAAAATATATGATTTAAAATTGAAGTCTCATGAGTTTGTCATTTTTATTTATAGTACATAGAGTTTCATGATGATGGCATTACAAGGTAGGTAAACCTGACTGAAATTGTAAACATAGTTAAATATAAATTGACAAAAACACACAGCTTAATTTTACAATAATTATTTCCAATATGATATCTTACCATCTCTCACAGAAGATTTTCTTGACAAGTACTGTTTCCTGTCTGTACAAACACGTAAATGTTCATGCTGTAAATGATATGAGTGTGACCCTATCCCTATCGCAGCTAGCACCCTCTCTAGTCGTGTTCTCATTAATCACTTCTCAATTGGCAGTCTTACTGTGCAGATGTGTTTGTTTTTTTGTTTATAATTTAATTATTATATTCTTGCAGTTTTATCTTTGTGTCTAATTCAGTTATTGTCAGTTTCCACTTTTTTGGGAGAGTCGTGATTTATTTTCATTATCTACTTTCCCTTTCCTGTTTTTTTGTTCAACTCTTTGACTTTGTGAGTTGTGCACTCAAATTTACTGTCATGATCACAGGGTCAGTACCAGAGTTATTGACTCTTATCCAACTTGGATAAGATGGTTGTGATTTGTATGGTATTATATAATCAATGTTCTGAATACCCTGATGAGTGGACTATCATACCAGAGCATAGGTGTGTCCGTACGGGTTGAAGTGTTTTTTTTTTCCTCTCTCTCCTGAATATGTTTATCTGTTGCATATTGTTTTGTGGATCTTACCCAAGCCTCTTCTCTCTTTGCAGACTTGATTAATCAGGTTTCTTGGGTTTTGTCTTTGTTTCCTGTTTTCTTTTAAGACTCTACTCATGTTATTCTAGGGGATTAATCTTTGAACCATTATTTAGTTTTTCATCCTTGTGTGGACATTTCGGTTTTCTGCTAGTTGTTTTGGGGAACAATTGCATTTGGGGAGTTGATAAGCCTTGTATCCCACATACGTTGGTCTATCACATTTCTGCTTTTATGGTTTCGACTACCCATAATTGGAGTTGTATCTTTTGGAATTTGTTCTTCCTATGAGGAGTGTGGATCCTGATATTTTGATTAATTTTACTTACTCCATTTTTCTGTATTTTTCTTATGATATCCACTATTATCTGTGTATTTTTCTCCCTTCTCCTGCTGGTTGAGGCTTCTTATCTCTCTCAGTAAGGGTTTGTGTTGATCCATAGTAATCTCTATTTTGGTCCTGTGTCACTCCTTTCTTTTTTGGCCCTTGTTTTATAGATTTTGCTGCTCTGCTGTTGGGTTATTCTAGATCAGGTTATTGTTTTATCTCAGGTTTGTATTCTCTTCTATTTCATTATGTAAATTGTGCATAACACCTTCTTTTATGTAAGGAGTTTTTTGGGTTTCCAGACTCTTTGGAATCTGAGGTTGATTCAACCCATCTGCATAATTCCTTTTCTAATTTTCCATTCCTATTGTGTCATCACCCAACATTTTTTCCCCTCAGTGGAATCCTGTCTCTTTACTGTTATTGAAGAGGAGTTTATTCTTTTTAGGGATTTATTCTTGTCTTTGTTTTGTTGTTGTTGTTGTAATTAAGATGGGAGATTTGTGTCCAGTTTTTGGTTTATCTCAGAACTGTTTCTCTATCATTTTGATGTTCATCATGGATTCATAATTAACTATTCATTGTATTTTTACTTGTGGTTGTAAATGAAGTAGTGCAGCGTGTCAGCTACGTATATACATATTCTCATCTCCCTAGCATCCATACATTTCTTTTGTTTTGTTCATCATAAATGTGTTTCAGTTTCAGGCTTTTCTGTACAGACTTGCCTTGGCTCCTTGTGTGTTCTGCCAAATTATCAGGACCTTTTCTCGACAGTTTCATTTCCAGTGCCTTTGTTTACATCATAACATGGATGACTGGCCAACTCTGCCCTGTATACGCATTTTCTTCTTCAGAAAAATACCTGTATGGGTTGACTTATCAAGGTGGGAAGTCGTTTCTTCTCGGTATGTTTCTTACCTGTTGAAACCAGCCTTCTTTCTATGAGTTGATGGCTGTGGAATGTTTTGTATGTGTTGTCTCCTATTCTTTCTTTCTTCTGCATGTGAGGTTCTATATCTTTTAGGGATGTGGCCTTCTCTCAGAGCCCTCATTCATTTTGGTCATGCCCAAATGCCATTTTCACTTGGTTTTGAATGACCAGTAATGCATTTTTTGCTGCTCTTATTCTTTCTTTCACTTCCAGTCTTGAGTTTCTCTGATGATTAGATTGGACCAATATTACTGCAGTATTTTTCTCTTTTTCCTCCTTGTCTGAATTATCACCTTCTAACAGATGTTTTGTTGAACATTTTTTGAAACTAGAGAGTTTCTGTGTCGAGGAACTCTCTTTGAACTTCTTGCTGTTTATCAGGTAGTATTTACCTTTCTACTCACTCTTCAAGACCAGGTGGGGATGATCCACTCTGACATTTCTACAGCAGTGTCCTGTATTACCAGACATAGAGGCATCATAGTGATACCTTTATTTTTGAACTTTGGATTGTCTGTGCTGGGCCAACTGCCATCAAATCATTTTGTTGACATATCTTATTACAGATGCCCTAAATCTGGTCACAGATCAATTATCCTGTTCTGATAGGATTCTACTGATAGTAGTATTTGTATTCTCTCATTTTTTTGAGTTGTGTGAGCTTTGGAGTGTCTTTAATTTGGACTTTTTACCTCTTGTCTTGATACACACTTTTCTTGTTTTTGATCTGTATTTGTATTCTCTCATTTTTTTGAGTTGTGTGAGCTTTGGAGTGTCTTTAATTTGGACTTTTTGCCTCTTGTCTTGATACACACTTTTCTTGTTTTTGATCTGTTCCTCACCCACTGGTGAGAGCAGTTGCTGCTTTCAGTCATTCTCTATTGCCTGCCTTCCCCATCCTGTTTTTCTCCAGGATTTGAACCTCATTGTTTTCCTTCATGCTCTAACTTATCTTCCTTTTAAACCTTTCTCATCATGATTGTTATATTATGTAGTCACCGTCTCTACTGAAGTGTTTGATTTTTGGGTTCACTGTGTTTTGTTCCACAGTTTCTGACCTTTTCTTTATGCTCTAAACTTTGGATGCTTGGAAGAGTAATCCTAATTTCACTCATCATTTCCTTCCATCCATTTCCCATTGTCAGGACCTTTTCAGTACTGACCAACTCTTTTGCCCTGTAAGAGCCCCTAGATGGTATATATATGGTATACGACACACAGCGTGTCCTTCTGTAGTTCTTCTGTCAGTTTGTTTGTTTGTTGGAATCCTTTTTTTGTGTGTGTGACTTTTCTCCTATTCACCCTTATGGAACATTAGTTTTTAAATGGCAGTACTAGACATTTGACATATTTAGTTCCAAGCATTCAACTGTTTGGTTCAGTTATAGAATAATTTCCCCATGAGAATAATTACAGTCACTATAAGTGTGTAAACAGTGTTGAAGCTTTTTTGAAAGGTCACTTTTATTAATATATGATATTTATTCAAGTTCAAGAATCACTTCTGTTGCCTAAGTTAATTTGTAGTGCTAAAAAAAGCTGTGTTAGAGAGAGGTCAATCAAAAGGCTGAAATGAGTATCCGAAGTTGTTTATCATCAGTGAATTGGCAGAGCTGACAAAAATATAACTGTCACCTTACAATCTACAGTGAAGCTTACTTGGGAGACAATACAAGTTAGGGCTAATTTTCAACCATTGACATTGGATGCCTATACAAAATTGATGGAAAATATGTAATTTCCATATGATGCCAAATATATATTTATACAGTGTATATAGTAAATATTAGAATAGGTATATGATGTCAAATATATATTTATACAGTATATATAGTAAATATTAGAATAGGTATATGATGCCAAATATATATTTATACAGTATATATAGTAAATATTAGAATAGGTATAAATATAGTGTATGAAACATTTCTGAAATGTTTACATCACTGTACTTACAGATAGACAAAATGTGTAAATATATATCCATTTTAACATAAAGGTAAAACTGAGAGTCACTTAAAGTGGGTTTTGAAAAATTGTGGCAGAATAAGTCAAATATATCTTAAGAAAACATTTAGGTCATTAATGTTTCATGTGGATAAGATCAGATTTTGAGATTCTATTCAAAAATAAGACTGCTGATAAATAACTAGAATGTTTAATGATACAAACACTTAATCTTGTCTAACTTCAGTTAGTGCTGAATTTAGTGGTTTGCTGTAACAAATCGGTATCGAATTTCTTTAAGACGAAAATTTCTATTATACTTTTGGAAGTTTAGGCCTAACAACCCAGATACTTTTTGGGCATTGTAAAGTGCTGCCCTCTTTCACAGGAGGCTGTTGTCTTTTGCCTTGTTAATCCAAATTTGATACAAAATTCAAGTACACTGGGTTAATGTATCGAAGTATTAATTCAGAATGAAAGCTTATTACAATGTAGTATTTTAAAACTGAAATTTCTTCTTATTAAACTAATTTATATTTTTAGGAAAAAATGAGCTTACTTTCATCAAAGAAGAACCTTTACATTCCAATTTTGAATTCACAAAAACAGAAGAAGAGCAAGAAGAGAGGTATTATGAAGTTCGAAGGAAAATTCAGGTAACTTGTAGGTTTAAATTTTGTATCTGTGCATATTAAATAGCTAGATACCTTTGAAAGATCATTTAGGTAGTGAGATCAGCATCTTAGAACAGCTGGTATGGGTATTAACACTTTTACTAATATACATTTTTATTTCAAGCGGGTTTCTCGTCATCAAGAATTTGCCCAGTATTGTCCACTCTTCTTACTGGAGCTACAGTAATGGTTTGATTTTGTGGGGCACTTAGTAATACAAGTTCTGCTTTTGATGCTGTTTTGTATTATATTACCAGAGTCTGCAAATGTAATTAGGAGAGAAGTGATTTTAGTCTGTTTGACCATTGTATACTGGAATCAAATCATGCTCATTGTTGTCCCCTAGTGGGACAGCAGTAAGTTTTGAATTTACAATGCCACAATTGGGGGTTCGATTCCTCTTGGTAGACACAGCAGATAGCATTATGTGGCTATGCCATAAGAAAAACATTTATTATCATTGTGTTTTAAAGAATTATTATTTTTATTTTGTGTTTATCATATTGTGTCACTTGAATATTCTCTTTTTTATAACTTATTTGTTTTTTAACCTGGTATTCACTGTGTGACCTTTCCGTACCAATTTAGAAATGTTTCCAAGAGTTTTGTTTTGACTCACAGGTACCATGGTTCAGAATTTATAGTGTATATCCTTTACAAGTTTCTCCTGGTTTTCTTTTCTGTCATCAGGTTGAAGTAATCCATGCCTCTTATTTCATATCATGGTACTCGTATGATGTCTCTGTGATTCTATTTCCTTTTGTATCTGCCATCATTTTCTACCTCCATAACATTCATGCTGTTAGCTTGACTGTTTCATTCTCTTCAGTGAGTTGTTCTTTCTACTCTAGCATGGAAAGACATGCCATAACTTATATTTACACAGATAGATTTGTTTTTTTCTGTAATTTTGGTGTTACCATGTTTACTTAGATGAAATGATTGACCATATCTTTGACGTGTCATTTACACTGTGCACTTTATTGTCATCTCTGTCTTATACAATCTGTCTTCAGTGATTCACATGTTTGTTTTGTCATTCTGGTACTTACAACATTATACATACAATAATTTGCCTGTTTCTTTTCATAGTTTATTACATGTGTTTGTTGACTATATATAAATTGACATATTGAGGTTTTCAATGTTAACAGATGTGTTCTTTTCTTTATCTTCAGTAGCACGAACTTCCTCAGAAGAATATCGGGCAGTGATTACATTAAAAACATGCCACTTTATCTTCTCTTCTTTACATTAAATAAGTGTCAAGTTTTTTCTTATTTTCACCAACAATAGTCATATATCAAAAATTTAGTTTAGTTTATTTCATAATTAAAGTCTACCTAATGACAAGCATATCAGAGTTCCAGGACTTAAAGTTAACTTCTCTACCTGTAAATGTAAATTTTACTGTGGAGACCTACACTTTTCAAAAAACCAACCAGGAATGCTATTAAAGTTAGAGTAAGTTTTTCAAGAACTGCTTTCCTATGAGCTGAATATGTTTCTGTGGAAGCAGCAGCATGTATGGAAGTGCTGCGACACTCATCCAACTTTTTTTATGTCTGCATATTCCATGCAAACCTAATCACTGTTGTAGATTTTAAAAATGTATTTCACATCAAGTTCTGGTTTATATTGAAATATTATGGTAGAGAAGCAAGAATCTCATTCAGACAAGTACCTGAGGTTTTCAAGGACTCTAAACGTTTTATGTAATTTTTCTGTATTTTCTTTTCATTAAAATGTGAAAGGAAAATTAATGCTGGATTTTTGTACTCTATATTGAAGATTTTTTCTTTCTATATATTAAAATGAGTTGAAAAAAAACTAGTTTTTATTTGTATTTTGTTATTAAATGTGTCTTAAATGATTTAGAACCCAGGTGTGAGAATAAAAACAGAACAGTCTGACCATTCACCACAGAATCACATTATTTCCAAGTTTAGCGAGAACAACAATGAAGTTCATGATTGTACATATTGTGATGTTTTGAGTTTGAAAAAGGAACCAGAAGAAGGGTTTCAACAAATTAATTCAGAAGGTTTATCAGGTGAGTATATAAGTGTGTTGAAAGGTGTATTCATTAACCATATGGTACAGTGAAGACACTGGTATATAAGTGATATTTCTAATCATACAAATATTTTGTACAACAATCTGCATACAGTTTTTGGTTTTAGTGTATGTGGGGAAAAAAACATCCTGCTGTGATGTTATAAATTAGAATATACATCAGTTTTTTTATTTATTTTTTTTTTTTTTTGTATCCAAATAGGTTGTGATGTGTAATGAGGCTTTTCTAGTGAGTGTTGCATTTGGAAAAGATGTTCAGGTACTATTCTGAAATGACAAATAAACAGTCTCGTATATTACGCATCAATCTCGATTTTTATAATGTTTCCCTCATCATTCATTCATATAATGTTAAGGTTTACGTTTGAGTTTAGTAGAAGAAAAGGGAATAAGAGAGAAAAATATGTGGTTTAGGAACTGAGGATGTACATTATTTTCTTGTTTTATATGTGGTTTAGGAACTGAGGATGTACATTATTTTCTTGTTTTATATGTGGTTTAGGAACTGAGGATGTACATTATTTTCTTGTTTTATATGTGGTTTAGGAACTGAGGATGTACATTATTTTGTTGTTTTACATGTGGTTTAGGAACCGAGGATGTACATTATTTTGTTGTTTTACATGTGGTTTAGGAACCGAGGATGTACATTATTTTGTTGTTTTATATGTGGTTTAGGAACTGAGGATGTACATTATTTTCTTGTTTTATATGTGGTTTAGGAACTGAGGATGTACATTATTTTCTTGTTTTATATGTGGTTTAGGAACTGAGGATGTACATTATTTTCTTGTTTTATATGTGGTTTAGGAACTGAGGATGTACATTATTTTCTTGTTTTATATGTGGTTTAGGAACTGAGGATGTACATTATTTTCTTGTTTTATATGTGGTTTAGGAACTGAGGATGTACATTATTTTCTTGTTTTACATGTGGTTTAGGAACCGAGGATGTACATTATTTTGTTGTTTTACACGTGGTTTAGGAACTGAGGATGTACATTATTTTCTTGTTTTATATGTGGTTTAGGAACTGAGGATGTACATTATTTTGTTGTTTTACATGTGGTTTAGGAACCGAGGATGTACATTATTTTGTTGTTTTACATGTGGTTTAGGAACTGAGGATGTTCATTATTTTGTTGTTTTACATGTGGTTTAGGAACTGAGGATGTACATTATTTTGTTGTTTTATATGTGGTTTAGGAACTGAGGATGTACATTATTTTCTTGTTTTATATGTGGTTTAGGAACTGAGGATGTACATTATTTTGTTGTTTTATATGTAGAAAATTTCACAAAATCTGAAAATGAAAACAAAAAAATTGTAAACATAATCTTACAATTAACTAATGTTTTGAAACTAAAAGAAAACCAAATTTTGTAAAAATGGTTTGGTTGTTTTTACATGTTTATACATTCATAGGAAAAAGTTACCCATATTTCAAACAAGTTTCTGTTTGTTGATCCACTTTATAATATGGTTTTATGTAACTAAAGACCATAAAAAGCTACACTGATTTAAGACAAGCATCAAGCTTACACACATGTAACTTCCATTGGTGTTTACAAAAATTTTTATATTATATAATATGGCTTTATGTTTAATGACCATAGGAAGTGTACTGATTAAGGCAAACATCAAGCCTACACACATGTAATTCCCTTCATAGGTGTCTACAAAACTATTTTTTAGGAATGAGCAAAGTAGTTTGAAATTTTGAATTGAGTAAAAAACTTGTATACATATGTTGAATAAATAAACAAAAGTGTGTTTCTCATAAGTGTCCCTTCGACCATGGATGCCCATGTTTCCTTTCTCAGTTACGTATGAATCAACTACATGTACTTGAGTATTTTTCATGAAGTCCAAATTTTAGCATGAATATCATGGATATTAGGCCTTTTTACTTTCAGTGCTCTCTTGTTTTTGGTGTTCAGTATCATATCATGAGAGTTGCAGATGATATAAAATCAAGATCAGTTGATTAAATATAGATGTTTGTAGATGATCCATTGTACTTTGATTTATTAACTCAATAAAAATAGGTAACTGTATTTTTATATACTTAGTGTGGACGCTACTGAACTTTTGATTTACAAGAGAGACTCAAAAAGGAAAAACAACATGTGAAGGACATTTTTTTTTGCTTTTCATAATTCTAAGGATTAGTCTTATAAGATTTTGAAAGGAAAATAAATGTTGATTTAGTAATGAGGATTGATGTTACATATTGTTCATTTCATGTGGATCCCCCTGAACATTTGAAATACTTACTGATATTTGATAAGGAAATAAATGAAATTAAATTTGTAACAAACCATAAAATGATGAAATTAAGTTTATTCTATGAACGTTTCAAACTTTCATCATGTTGTAAAGTAACTGCCTATACTGTAGGTTTGAAAAGTCATACGTTTGTAAGTTGGTGGAATCAGAGCAGGAATGGTCAGTTGCATAATATGGAACCTACTATTGTTTATCCAAATCATCTAATGGTAGATGATTGGAACTGGAATTTTCAACAATATTTCAGCCTGGTATGACCAGGTAGTTAAGGCATTCGATTCATAATCTGAGAGTTGTGGGTTCGAATCCCTGTTGCACCAAACATGCTCACCCTTTCAACTGTGGGGGTATTATAATGTGACAGTCAATCACACTATTTGTTGGTAAAAGAATAGCCCAACAATGGGCAGTGGGTGGTGATGACTAGCTGCCTTCTTTCTGGTCTTACACTGCTAAATTAGGGACGGCTAGAGCAGATAGCCCTTGTGTAACTTTACACAAAATTCAAAAAACAAACAGAAGTATTTAATCAGTATAAAAAAGCTTAATGGGACTTGTTTTTTATTTTTTCAATAAAGATGACAAACAACTGCAGATAACTATTTATTATACCCAATGTTTCAGCTTATGCAGTTTTTGAGGGTCTGTAAAGTCGCATGTTACAAACCTGATTTAAAATAGTAGTAACAAAAAATATAACACAATAGAGTCGAAAAAAAAGTAATTGTTAACATAAATAAATAATAGTAACAGTATTATGGGGGCCACACATTATAAATAGAAGGGTATCAGAATTGAATTATAAGGTTCTTTGAATTTTATATTAAGAACATTGTCAAAAATTTGTTATTTTTAATGTCTTTTGGAGTATACATCTTGTTTCTTGAAGACCCATTCCATGCCAACCCACTTTGGGCTACCCAGTTCATGTCATAGATTTCCTTGAATAAGTTCAAGCAAAACTTAATTTTGATTTATTCAGTCATGCAGTACAGCTTCAGGATTTTGCAAGGCTCAATAAATCAAAATGAAGGTTTTTACTTGATTTTTTCAAGAAAGCCTATGACATGAACTGGGAAAAGTTCTTTTTTTTGGGTGAGTTGGCATGGAATGACCCTATACTGTTTATATTTACAAGAGAAAATCAGAAATGACTGTGGAAGTTAACCCTATCAGCAAATGTTACTCAAGGTAACCTGTATTTAGTTTGTAGAACTTATAAAAGTATAAGATGCATTCATTATTATCACAATGATTGGACTTTTCATTCTTATTTTCATCAAATAGCAGTGAATAAGAACTGGCCCAGTAATAAGAGACATTACAACAATATAGAGTGTATTGGTACATTTTTAAAGTTATTCTATTGGGTGACTATAAAAAATGTTTTAGAAGTTATTAGATCTTAATAAATTATTCATACTAATTACTATATTTGATCAGATCTGTCTGTTGATTGTAGATCGTTTGAACAATGACAAGGAAAAGAAGATTTCTGGATATCATAATGCATCACAAAAATCTTCACATACAGAGACACAGAACTACAAATTCTTGGAATCGAGCAGTGGTGATGGATTTGACAAAATGTCTTCAATGGTAAATAGTCAAAAATGACAAAAATCTTCATGTAGTAAGAATAAATTATACAAATGTTCTGTATGTAGCAAAGAATTTGGAAGAAATTATCACTGTGAGGAGACATACTTGGGAGAAATCATATAGTTGTGTTGTTTGTGGTAAAGACTTTAGAAGTAACAGTCATCTTACAATTCATCAGAGGATTCATACTGGGGAAGAAACTGTACAGTTGTGTAGTGTTCAGAAAGTAACTTAAAGCGCATGAGAAGGTACATACTGGGGAGAAAGTATGTGGGTGTAGTATGTGTGGGAAGAAATTTGGAAGTAGTTATTACTTGAAAGAACACACAAGGTTGCACATTGGTGAGAAACCTTACAGTTGTGTAGAGTGTGGTAGAGAATTTGCAAGAAATAGTTATCTTAAAACACATCAAAAGATACACACAGGGGAGCAACTGT
This sequence comes from Tachypleus tridentatus, assembly GCF_004210375.1. Classification (NCBI taxonomy): domain Eukaryota; kingdom Metazoa; phylum Arthropoda; class Merostomata; order Xiphosura; family Limulidae; genus Tachypleus; species Tachypleus tridentatus. The sequence continues at coordinate 174,206,004 of NC_134825.1, forward strand.
GCAGTTGTGTAGTATGTTATAAAAATTTAGAAGTAATAGTCATCTTACAGAACATGAGAAACTACATACTAGGGAAAACCATACAGTTGTGCTCTATGTACTAAAAAAATTCAGAAGTAATAGGCAGCTTAAAAACATGAGAGGGTACACACTGGTAAGGAATTATACAGTTGTACAATCTGTGGTAGAGAGTTTAGAAGTAACAGTCATCTTACAACACATCAGAGAATGCACAGTAGGGAGCAATTATGAAGATGTGTTGGAAGGATTTTGAATAAAGCACACTAGGGAATAAATACTGGGGAGAAACTAGTTAGTTGTGTACATGGGCATCTGTAGGATGTGGGAAAGGGTGTGGGGAGTATATGTCCCCCCCTCTGGTATTTGGAAATATAATTTATTTAAAAAATATGTTGTGAAATTGGGAAGTAGTACTTTTAATTGTAAATTATGAAATAACATCTACACTCACAGCTTACCCCAGATGTTCATTCCACAGAGAATGATCCCTTATTAACTAAACGCACATGAAAGAAAGGGTGCAAGGCTACCATTTGCAGTATTTTAGACAAGAACGGGTTTCACATCATATTTACTAAATCTGAAATTATACCAAAGAACTTGGATTAGATTGTCCATACAAGTTGTTTGTTTCAGGCATTTTCATAGGGAACAAATAAATAGAGTTCACATCCTTCATTTGGGTAGGCTGTGATCCACAAGCTATTTATTTATGACTAGGACTGATTGAAAAGAAGTTCCATATTTAATTGAAACACTGTCGTGTTTGGTAAGCTGGTCATAGTCACACTCAGATAGAATGTATTATTTTAGCATTGTGATGTATTGATCAACAGTGATTGTATTTTCCAGTCCAGGAGTTGTAATAATTCATCAGCTGAATGGCACCCCAACATTATAACAAGTTTACTTCCATATTTTGTTACATGAAATGCAGACATTTCAATAGAAATTCTTTTGTTGCATGTAGATGGTTCAGTTAAAGTTTGTGAGAATATATTTGCATGTATTATTTTAACATTTTTACAAATCTGAACTCATCAGAGAAACATTGGTTTCTCAGGGGGGTATAATACCCAATAGTATAGTTCTAAGTAAAGTGCTGGAATACAAAATCTACATTATAACTGTATAAGGAGGGATTTATTCATTTTAGTGGCAGTATGGTATTTCGGCTAAAAAAGTACTGGCATGCCTAAACCTCTGGTGGTAGCATCTGTGATGTCCAGTGTTGTTGACATGTGATAGTGCTTGGAAAAGGAGAGATTTTCATCTAACTACTCTGCCATTATGCTCCTTATTATCAAGATAACTTTGGATTACACTGGTAAGCATTTGCACCTGTTGTAGAACAATAGTTCTCATATAAAGTGAGTCATTATCCACACTTATAAAAAATATGAACAGTCTGTCCTGTTGATTTTGGGTCCCCTAGTGATGCAGGAACTGTTGATTTCCAGTGTGACAGTAACTGTATTGTCCATCTATTCACTGTGGATGCTAATATTACATGTAACTTATTAATTTCTCACTGACTTTACCATCATCTAGCTGTGTGGCCTTATGGTATGACTTGCTTGTCATATAGTCTTCATTGAGTTACACCTGACTTTTATGTTGAGATTCTTTAAATGTGATACTATGGAGATGGTGAATGTATTTTTTTAGAGGTGAGTGGCTACTCAGTTATTGGTAAACACTTAATACATGTATTTATCAGATGAACATATAAATAATCTGTGTTTTAATTTTTTTGAGTTGTGAAATTTAAGGTTACTTAAAGCATATATTCTTTTGAACAAGAAAAATATAAATTATGATACCATCATTTAACTAGTGGCTGTTTCATTCTCATTGACTGATAGGGTATTTAGTTTGTTTGTAATTTACTTTCAAATTGCCTCAGTGATTGATGATTATTTGTTTACTATAAATAAGTATGGTATTAGAATCCAGTTTTTCAATTGGTTTTGAGGAAACAATAATGGATACAAGGCATTAGAAAATAATGCCTTGGTTTAAATCTCTTAATATTTTTTAATGCTAAACTACAACCTAATTAGTAATAATAATTTTATTATGTTAAGTTCAAATTGACAGCCATGTTATTGAGAACAGAATCTCCAAATAACACTTGTTTGTCTGATGACAGAGTGTGGAAATCATTTATGATTAAAGTATGTAAATATTAGGTCGTCCAGAAATACATGTCGAAATTCTCACGATGACACTTAGAAGTTGGATATTGAGTAACTCATCAATGTTTAGTTGGTTTAATCCAACGTTTGTTACCCACAAGATGTCTTAATTGTCTCTGTTTCAACTTTATTCAGAGCAAGTTTTGCAACCCCCCCAGGGCAGCATTGACAAAGAAGGATTTTCATCTGATTTTCCTCTACGACTTGAAACTTGGATGAAAAGCTATAGAAACTACACGGAACATCAACTAGGCATTCAGCCATGGATCTGTTACTGAACATATAGTTCAGTGCTCGTTCCAAAGGTTTAGACATGGAGGTGAAAGTCTTGAAGACTACGAAGGTTGTGGAAGGAAGCCATCCTTAGATGAAAACACATTAAGGGAAGCGGTTGAGACAGACCATCACACAACAAGCTTACGGAAAAGCTAGCCACAAGGAAATCAAGCATTGTCAACTACCTGAGTGCAATTGGAAAGATGAAAAAGTTGGATAAGTGGGTTCTGCATGAGCTGACTGCAGGTCAACAAAATGGGCATTATGAAACCTGTTGAGGATGATGCTCCAAAAAGTGGACAAATTGGGAATCAAGGTTCTGCCTCATCCATCTTATTCCACAGACCTTTCCCTTACAGATTTTCATTTTTTCAAGCAGTTTGACAATTTTTTGAACAATAAACATTTTCAAAACCAGGTAGCTGCAGAAGCTTTCAAGTAGTTCATTGACAATAGAAACTCTGATTTCTACAGCAGGGGCATAAACAGCATGATTACATGTTGACAAATGGTGCTTACTTTGATTAAATCATGTTTTACATCACTGGTTTACACTTTTCCAAACTTCATAGTTCAAAAATGACATTTATTTCTGGACAATCTAATAATTTAGATTTTAATGATGCAGGCTTTTATCTGTGTAGAAAATAGTGTTTTGTTTATTTCACACACACACACGCGCACACGCACACACACACACACACACACACACACATACCAAGAGAAAAGTGTGTATGTGTAAAGTAAATTCTGTGATTTAGGAAGAGAGATGTCAGAAGTAAAACAATTGTCTTAATACAATAATATTTATTATACTATGAAATGCATGTTAATAAATATATTACCAACATTTAACTTCCAATCAGAGTTAAGTATGTTCTTAAAGTACAACTCAGAATCAACCTGACCACCAGCATAACTAATGAAATATAATTGTCTTATGTCTCTAGTTATTACAACATGTTGCTTAATCAATTGGATACACCAAGGAAGTACAGATTACATTGTGTACTCCTCCCAGCTGAATGTAAACCTACTAGTATTGTACTTTTAGTTATGTGTTGTCTCTAATGGTTGTAAACTCTTTCAGTGAAAGTGGTACTACTCATATGAACAACTTTGCATTTAGTGTTTAATACATGTGTACTAGGATTACATTAACACATCCAGGTTTAATGATAAGTTATGTACATGTGTGATGGAACATAACTCAGGATGAATAGGGCATGTGACTGTTATTTGTTTGTGCAAAGTACTGTCTGTTGCATCCACTGTAGGGAAACAAATCTTGGATTTTAATGTTGTAATTTCATAAACTTACCACTGACCTACCATAGAACCCTGATTGGTGAAAGAAGAAGACATGTCATGAGACATTGTGTAAAATGAAAACTAAAAAGGCAAAATTAATCATTAAAGTAGATGAGTATGCTTAATACACGTGTATTTCCTAGAGGTGTCTCCAAAACATTTGTGAATATCTCAACCCCTCAAGTTTTGTCTGAGGTACGTACATAACTGTGCTGCTCATAGAGTGATAACCAAACAGGTTTATTTATTACATGTATGTGAGACATCCACCACTTTCTAGTGGAGCCTGAATGAAGTAGAGAAAGAAATGAAACTAACCACCTAAATTATATCTGCAAATGCACACTTTAAATGACATTTTTCAACTGATTATCATTTGTTTACTTACAGATACATTTGAGGTATGTTTAAACCTAATTGCCCTAGAGTTTTTATGTGGGATTCATTGACTTGATTCTTGCTTTAAAAAACATCATATGTAATTTTTAAGTGCACTTATCCTTACTGTGAGCAAGGCTGTGTTGGTTCTACCAAAAGAAAAACTGTTAACATAAGAACATGTTAACCTAAGATCCTCCATTAAGTTATATGTTAGAAAATGAACATTCTGATTGGTTTAAGATCTTAGCAAGGACCAGAGCTTGTGAATAAAAAAGAACTTGCTTCTTCTTCATCTGAGGCCTGACATTAATCTGTTTGGAACAGCTATTAAACTTCTTTTGGTATTACAAAAAAGTAGATTCCTCTCAGTGGACTCAACAGATAGCCTAATATGGCTTTGCTATAAGAAAAACATGCACAAAAAGTAGTCGATTGTTAAGAAATATCTTTTTAAAAATGAGATTATATACTTTATGAAGGCAGTGAATGATGAAGAAAGGAGATATTATACAACTTGGAAAAAGTAACTAAGAGCTGTTTGAGGCTTATATCATTTCCATCATTAACTTTATGGACAAGTTTTTTCACTTCTGAGAGTTCATGTAGCATTGAAATAATTGGTTAATTTTTGTAATCCAGAAGGCTGGGTAGAAATAGGGCTCTAAAACTCCTCAAGTGCAACTTTAACATTATGTATCACTATATATAGGATTATGGAAATGATGATGCATTATCTAAAGACCATATGTTAATGAATGATTTAAACAGTGTGAAAAGAAGGAAATACAAGGTAGTAAAGTTAACCAACCTAAAGTAAAACAGAGTAAAGTACAAGGTGAAATCAAAGACAAAGGTGTACAGGGTATAGTGAGATCCATTATTCCTACAATAGGTCATGTTCTATCATAAATGTCAATAGACAAAATTACCAAAGTTGCCACTTTCCCATTATCTACAGTTTGAAACACTTCGTCATCTCCACAACTTTCTAATGGCTGAACGTTTAGTTTTAATTAGAAACTGAGAAAACAAAACAATGCTTCTATGAGGATAGATGCTAGAGGTCTGTAGAAAATGTGTGTAAATCATAATGAATGCTGTAAGCAAAAGGGTCCACAAAAGAAATGGCATATGCAGCTATAGCAGTATTCTGTTGGAACTTCACTTGAAATACTTGGTGTCAATGTATTTGGTTTTCTGCCAAAGAGAAACAGAGGGATCAGATACATAATGATTGGGATGAACTATTTCACCAAATTTCCAGATGCATGTTATGTTCCTAACAAGGAAGCTTAAACTCCAACAAGAAAACTCAGCAGTAAGTTTGTTTCAAGATTTGAGGGCACCTATGGAGCTCCATTCAGATCAGAGGAGAAACTTTCAACAGTTTCTTATACATTTATAAGAGTTAGAAGGGATTTGACTGAAGTGTTTAAGATTGTAAAAGAAATTGATAACAGTGGGAATTATGGACCAAGGCAATAAAAATATAAATTAAGACAAGGTAGAAGCCATTTTTAGGTAAAACATTTTTATTTTTCAAACAAGGTGGATGGCCTGTGAAAGGGATTGCATTTGGATGTTGTGGAGGCAGTACATTTAAATGAGTTTAAAAGAAAGCATGATATATATATGAATGATAAGGTGTGGCTTTACATTTTTTCTTTTACTTAGTAGTTTTAGTTTGGCTTAGAGGATGGGATAGCTGAGATGAACGAGCAGGTCCCTTGTTGTCCTTAAACATTAAGTGATTTTCCAGTGGTATAGTCAGGAGTTACAATCCATGTACTTTTAAATCAATTTACTATTTATGGGGATGAACTTAAAAAACAACAACAATGTGGAATCATGATTACCTATTGCTATTTGTGAGTTATCAAAAGGTAGTACATGAAGCTACTGACAATGCACTATCATCATCGATGTTTGGGAAGTAACTTAAAGTGCCATTGAACTAACTGTACTCACATCCAGAAGATAAGTATCTCAGCAGACCTGTACACTAAGATACATCATTGATGTCATGCATGAATTTACCTTGGAAAGATTTAAATTTAAAGAAGGGAAAGGTATTTGATATAATACTTATAGGACTTGATTCTTTTGAGGTTACACAGACTGCAGTGCACTTCCTGCCATGAGATAAGATGAACTGTAAAGGCTAAACAGATGTTGCAATAGCTGTTTGTTTTACTGAAAATAGTTAGTGCTGTTTACCATATCCAGGAGGTCCAAGGCATAGGTCATCCACCAGGATCATTTTTGGTCAATGAGAGAGTAACAAGCTGAGCAGTTTCAGAGAAAAATTTGATCATTGAGAGTCTACCTGTTGAAGAACCCAAAGTTCCACTTGAGACCTCTTTTAGAAAATCACAAAAGATAGAGCTTCCAGTTGATTCATTTTGACCACCTGACTAAAGAGAATTCCCCAAGAGACAGGATAGCAAGTGCCTAGAAAGAACATCTTATTTGCATACCATAACTCTCAGAAAAGAAAACCTCAAAGACTTGGTAAATAGATAGTTTAGTGTGTGTTGTTGTTTTTTTTGCATATTGGAATTACTCAAGAGATTTGGAATTCAGGAAAGGGTAATGATTTAAGCAATATTAACAATTAAATATTTGTTTACTAGAAGGAGCTAATCATGGTGGTGATGCAATGATTTAGAAATTTGTGTAGTACATCATAAACAAGAATGATATAACTGTCACAGTATATCAGTAGTCATAGAAGTATGTATTGCCCTAATAAGTAACATGCAAGTTATTTAGTTCCATAAGGGTTAGTGAGTGAATTGTTGTTTCTGTTTGTGAGTTGGGCAGCATTTTTGTAATTGATTAATTCATGAGAAAATTCTTTAAGTTTATTTGGAAATTAGGCCTACAAATGAGCGTAGGCTGTAGCAAACATTATTGAAGAAATAAGTTAATTTGTTATTCTTAAGTAGATAGAATTTGAGTATTATTCTGACCAAATAATCCAAAGTAACCCACTTGTTGATAGAACAGATTGCAACAACAGCATAAAACTGATAAAGAATAAAATAATTGAATAATAAAATCACAAGTTACACTTGTATCTTTGGCCCAGACTGATATAGGCAATATTTTTGGTCAAGCTCATTTTCTATATGACTAATGTAATTTATTCATTCAGCCACTGTTTTTGGTCTGTATCTAGCCAATATTGAATAACTCTTCCATAGAACATGAATTCATCAGTTTCATGGGCAAAACTGATGGATGACTTCTATAGTACATTTATCCTGGAGATGCCAATGTTAGAAATGAGGTGGAATATTATTACCTTGTTTCTGTCTTCATGTGTTGATGACCAATCTATTGCTATTTGTCAAAATTAAATCACTATCCATTGGCCAGAATGTTGTTCTCATTTGGAAGATTTGGTATAGTGCAAGATATATCATTGTTCTTGCTACTCTTGTGCAACTTGGAACTCAATTTTTCACCATTCTAATCTCATGGATATGTACCCATTTCCACTCAGCACTGACAGAGCTGGGCTCTCCACTGAAACCTTCTGTACAAGCTGTTTTCTGTTATTCCTCAACTTGGTGGCCAGGATTAGCTTAAGATACATTTTTTTTTCTGGAGCTGTTGCACTAGCTTTCACCATTGAACCTGGTTATAAACCAATGTTCTTGCAAAATTCGCTGCTTGGAAAAGTATTTGGCACTGTTGATTCTTTGGCACCTATTGATTTATCAATTGGAACTAATAGCCTTTGTTGCTTGACCAAGTGAGTGCAGTTCATTTTACAGTGCCCCCAAATACCAAGAGCAAAGCAAATACTTTACCTCTTCCATTATTGTATTATTAGTTTAAACTGTGACATAAACCAGTGACAAACTTGGTTGTGTCTGCCTATTCATTAGAAACTGATTTTGTTGCATCAGAGTGCTGCATTATTGAGTGTTTAGTTAACCCTTACTGTAGCTTGAGCTTGGCATAGTGGAAGTACCAGAGTATGATGTTCAGTCTGAGATATAGCCACAGCAGCTGTTATCATGTGTTTCTCTCTTCCTCACAGGTGACTTAAGCATTTCTTACTTAATGAGGAACATCATGTTTACCTATGGCAACTAGTGCTGTGTTATATAAATATAACTTGTTTCTACCTTTTTATGGTGTTATAATATTTAATATTTGTGTTTAATATGTACATGTTTAAGTTAATATATGGTCAAAAAAACCATTACCTTGATATTGTTTCTTTTCCTCCTTTGTCATTCTCAAAGTTGGAATACCTGTTATTGCCCATGGAGAACATTGCTTAAAATGACATTGTGAACTGATATTGGCAGCAATGTCATTTAATGATTGTACAGGCTACAGCACTACTAATTAAATAATGAGAATGACTAGTTATTTTGTAGTGCATGTTGAATTAGATGATGGCAAGGCTTCTTGGGATGTAAGAAAGCTTTTATTAATAAGTTTAACTAATAAAGTTAAAAACATTCAGAAGAAGAAATGACTATCTAGTGAAAGTAAACCACAAGTAATACACATTTTAGTTTATACATATAATAAATATTGTTTATTTCTTGTCACACTTACATTCAGTCTCATTGTTCTGTTTAATATCTCTTGCTTAGTAAAAGTGTGTTACTCTGTAATCTCTTCTTTGAATGAATTTTCTGTTCAGCAGACCTATCTAGTGTAATTCTGTAATTGATTCATTGAATGAATCTCCTGTGTAGCAGACCTATTCAGTTTTAATTCTGTAATTGATTCTTTGAATGAATCCTCTGTTCAGTATACCTATCCAGTGTAACTCTAGTTAATTCAGTATTACCTGAATATTTTACAAGCTAACCCACATGAATGGTCATTCTCATTCAACACAGAGGAAACCACAAGCTCTGTGTATTATCTGTTCACCAGTGAAGGACAGTGCTGTCCATAACTCTCTTGCAGAATATGAAGTGTTACAGTAACATCCTTTGTTGTCAACACAGGTATTAATGTAGATCATGACTAAATAAGCTTAACTTGATTTAGATGGGCTACATTTTATGCTGCACAGATTCGGAATAGACAATATCTCAGTAAAGATGTGTATATTTGCTATTGTACAGTTATGTTTTTCAGAAAATATTGAATTATGTTCATGATAAATATTTTGGTGAATCTTCTTTCATTCTGAGGACCTAATGACCAGTTTTACTACTATTAAGAGAAATAAGTGCTGTCTGAAAATACTGCATATTTGTATATCACCTCTTTTTGGAGGATGATTCGCAAATGTGAGGAGAGTTGTAATAATATGTTAGTATTATTATTGTTTGAACTCCATATTATGTGTATAATATTTTCAAACTATTTGTTTGACATGTTCGTGTAATGTTTTTTCTTTGCTGTGGTAAAATAAAATATGTTATTAGCTTTTAATTTTAGCATTTCTTACTTTTCTTAGTATGGAAACTAAACTATTTGATTTGAATATAAACATTCATCTTGGTGTAAGAATCACAAAAAATATTTTACAGTATCTTTCATACAAGGTTTAGTACTGTACTAGAGAAATCTCTGGCTTTTAAATTCTAGTTTTACAGTTACAGTATGCACATACAGGTCGTGAAGTTGAAACTTGAAGCAGAAAATGCTGAAATTGTATTTTTAAATAAGTGGGGGGAAGCTGTTTGTTGAATCTGATTTGGTTATTACTAGTAATGTGATTGGAAATGATATATTATGAAAAATTAAATTTATTAACAATTTAAGTAAAATAACAGATCTGCTATGTACCATGTGTTTAGGGTGAAGCTCACCTATCAGACCATGGCTTTACAAGTACACTTTCAATTACATGTAGCTGATATCATGTTGCATACTTTTATTCTAACTTTCAGATTAGAAAATGTTTCAGTCAGTAATTTTGTTGTTTTCTTAAAAATCTGCTAAATACTGAAGCCTGTTGAATCATACATTGTATCCCAGGGTCTAAATAATTGAGGAAGTCAGTCAGAATTTTAAAATCTTAGTTATTAATAATTAGTTATTCATTATATCATGAAATTAAATTACAGTTTACTGTCCTGCTGTAAGAAGTATTGTGTGGGATTTGATTTTAAAAATTTTATACAGTTTGATATGTTTTGTCAAAGAGAATTACTTATACCTTATTTTGATATTGCTATGTTGAAAACATGTGCAAATACACCAGTTAATGAGATATATAAAATACCTCAGATTACAACATTTAAAGCCTAAGTTTACACAGTTTCATGAAAATTACCAACATACAACATTGTATTTTATAAGTAAGATATGCATAAAGTGCAAACGTGAGAGTTTTTAAATCATAGTAAATAATCTTCCCATACCTAAAATTTTTAAAATTTATATTCAACATTTTGTTCACAAATATAAACTATGTTGTAGTGTCAATTTTTAATTTTTAATTTAACTTTAAGATGAACTTTGTATCATGCTTTCTATAGTTTCTAGTACCTCTGCATTTTAATTTAATATTATTTTTGTCCTTGTATTTCAACATTTGTTATATTTATAACCTTATAGTGGGCTTTATTTTGCTTTTCAGTATTCTGAGATTAAGGTGTCTCTGGAAGTTTTCATTTCTTGATCCAGTTTTTCTAGGCTTACAGCCATTTCATCTCGGTTGTTAGTGACTTGTCTAAAGCACTTTATTTCTAGTCTAGGGCTGTTTCTGAAGAAAGACTGGCTTGGATTCATTGACATCTACCTAGTTTTCCCTTATTACTAGCATATTTTGGCTATAATGTGTTAAATACTTTGCTGTCTCATATATAACTCCAATTACCTTATTTACGTGGGTTATGAGTTGTTCTTTTCTTTAAATATACCTTTTCCATTGGAGGTATGAACTAAATCACCAGTCTACGACAATGTTATCCAAGTTTGACCTCTCATCTTGACCTCTTGATCCTTCCATTTAGTTTGGATTGAAAAGGTCTTTAAAGATGCTAATTATGTGTAAAAATTAAGACAGTGGTTAAAGTAATCTTTCTCAAATCCCTTGTTTATGCAAGAATTGGCTTATGCAAGTTATTCAGTTGTTCAGTTTGATAACTATTTACAAGTTAGTAACTTAAATAAATTTTTAGTGTTAAAATATGTTAACTATTTTAATTATATAAAAATATCACTTGTTGCTTAATGTTTGACATTAAATAACATACCTATCAGTTTTCAAGACATGCAAATTAACCCCTTCACTGTAGCAGTGGGTAGGAAATGTCTTCGTAATTACCATGTAGATTTGAGGCTTTATGGTTTGTGTCCCATCTACGGGGTACCACATTCTGCATTATGAGTTTGTAGATGTACTAAAACAGTGATGATGTAATCCTTCATCATTATTAGGGTCACTCATTAGTTGGCAGTGAGACATGCTGACTGACTTTTGTCATATTAACATGAATTTTTTTTGTACTGTTGCCTGGGGAGGGTTTTTTATAGTGACTTTTTCATTCGTGGATTTAGAACTGTTTCAAAATATCTGACATTGCTTGTCATAGTTGGCTTGTGATTTTTTACAGGACTCTTTGTGGCTGGTCCTAATTCCCCAGTTAGATCCATATTCCCCTTCCCTCCTTTCAAATGCCATTAAGTACAAGGAATATCTTCATCTTAAAAAATTCAGATTTGGAGGTTTTATTATCAACACTACTTGAGTTTGTTATTGGTTTTTTAAATTTGTTTTTTTCTTCTGTATTCTAGAACACATTTGTTAGAATGAAAATGGAGCAGTGTGGTGATTCACCACAAAATGGTATTATTTCCAAGTTCAGTGAGAGAGATGATGATGTTCAAGGTTGTTCAATATGTGATATTTCTAGCTTGAAAAATGAAGTGAAAGAAGAAATGCAACAAATCAGCTCAGGGTTAGAAAGTTCATCAGGTTAGTATAAACGTGTCAAGAAGTATATTTGTTAACCATGTTGATAAACGTAGTAATATAAAAGTGGTATTTCTACCTTAAATTAGATATTGAGAATCATGTAAATGTTTTGTAGAAGAATTTGCACAATAGAGAATTGATTTTAGAGCACATCAAGATAGAAATCTTCATGGTGTGATGTTATGAAATAGAATATATTTTCTCCTTCTTGCACTTTTAGTTTAAGAAAAAACATGGCTTTTCTACTGAGTGTTGCAGGAGGAAAAGTTTCACGAATCACTCTTTGATCTCAATTTTATCATTATTTATTAATGTAAAATTAAAATTACCTATTTAATTTGATTGGAAATTTAAAGAAAAGAAATAAGAGAGAAAAAAAATTATGAAACATGTGGCTTAGAAGTTGTATATTCCAGTATGATACATCACCTCGCATGTATAGCTGCTTTTATTCAGTGATATCCTCTGTATGCAAAAATGTTTTCAAATATCATAAGTCTTGAGATCCCACACACTCTATGATCAGTGTTGTTTACTGCACCTTGCATGTAAATCATCCCGCAACAAACGTCCACCAACAGCATGCAGTACACCTTCCAGATGGATGTTACTGCCTCTATTCAATTCTACTGGACTGTCAGTTCTCATCAGACAGTGATCCAGTGTATACATGTTTTGATTGTGCTATTTTAACATGCTTTTTCTGTAAAGGAGTGACTTAATTTATTTCTTTTGCTGTTGTTTGTTTTCTGTATCTTTTTGCCACAATAACTTATCTTGGTTTATTTTTTCATCTACATTTTTAATTCTTCCCCACTTATGATGAATTCTGAAGCACAGTTTGTCTCTTGTCAGTGGTCAAAGCCTTTATTTGACTTCTGCATGCTCGTGGATTGTGTTTACACCTCTACATGAATGACTGGTTCCTGTTAGTTCACTTTGAACTGTAGTCTTCACGACACACATATCTACTCTACTGACAGAAGTAACTCTTGTGGGTTGGATTCTCAAGTTTGAGAAGTCTTCCTTATTACCTAACCAATATTTTATTCATTTGGATATTTTTTCAATATTCACCTCTCTTGGGCCTAGCCTTCTGTACTTTGTCTCCATTCAATGAAGCTTTCAATTCTCCATGTCCCTGCTGCTCCTTCTCTTTCTGCTTCTATTTCTTTGGGAGACTTAAGCTTCTATGGAAGTACTTATCTCTTTGAGTCAGGCATACACAAGTTCTTGTAGGTGGACTCTGCAGAACCAGTGGAATCTTGCTCGTGATCCCTTGGACTCCCTAATTACCCTTCCTACTTCCCTTTTAGATGATCTGCATTGGTGGTTGAATAAGGACAACACAATGGTGGATATGCTGCTTCTTCCACCTCATATGGATTTGAATCTGCTCACAGGTTTTTCTCTACATGGTTGAGAGGTATGAATAAATCAGACAATGGACTCCATCCTAGAGGTTTTCCCACAACAACATATTAAATCTTCTAATGGTATGACATGTGTTGGATCATTTTTTTACTATTACATGGAACTGACTTTTCACAATCCATTTATCAGATACTTCTAAATTGGTAGCTTCTGTCAATTCCCAAGGGGATACCTGTTCTCTTTGGGGTTGAACATTAGAACTCCATTATTTGGCCCACACACTGAGGAAACATCTCTTTGTCTGTCATGTTTCAGGTGCTTCTAGCCTTGTGTTGAATTGTCTTTACAGACAAGACAAGGTTTATTTATTCCTTGAAGCAGTCTGTCAACTCAGTGGTTTTTCTTTCTCAACAGAAAATTATGATTTTCTGGGACACTGGTTTGTCATTCTCAGGCCCTGACTATGGATGCTCTATGCCAGGACTGGACCAGCTAGTACCTTCATATTTATCCTCCTATCTGACTTTTTCACGGGGTAATTTTGGTAATCCATACCACTCCTTGTTAAGTCCATCTGATAGCTTCTTAGTGTCTGACACATCCTCAGTATCCTCATTTCATTCAATTCCAAACTACCCCTTCATTGTCTCTTTTTTTTCACCCCATCACTCTCAGTCACTAGTCCTTCATATCTTCTGACTTTATGCCTGGCATTTGTCAGGTCTTTGATGAGAAGATGTGGATTGTCTGTGTGTGTCTTTTTTTCTTTTAGTATGTTCCACTTGCCCTTTCTCTCTTGAGGTTTATCGATATAAATGGAACATCTTCTGCCATTGGTCTTTGAGTTGGGCTTCCCCCCTTCTTGACCCACAGTTCTTTCTCTTACAAATTTCCTCACCTGGCTGTTAAATCATGAGGCTTCTGTTTCTTCTATAGTTGGTTATCAAGCAGTCTTATTCAATGTCTTTTGTTTTTCTTGGTACCACTTGATGTTTTCCTCTCCTATTGTCTTCCTTTTATTGTGTTCCTTCTAGATCTGTGGTCCTCCTTGTCAGGTGGTTCTTCTGGATTATCTTCACTGACTACACTCCATTTGTTTGAACCTTCATCCTCATGTTCCTTAAGACTTATTTCCTACTTGTGGGTGTCATTGGTTTGATATATTTACCATCACATACACAATACCATTATCATATATGTTCTCCTTTATCTAATTTGATCTTTTCTTCCTAAATTTTCAGAACACTTTGTTTCTCTCACTTGAGTGCAGCTACATCATTTATTAAATATTACAGAACACAACTACAATTATATTAAATTGTTTTTCAGTTACTTAGTTTCATAATTAACAATTTTTCACCAGATGGTTGTTGCCCAGTTTTTTATGCAAGACAAAATGAAACAGTGTCGTGTTAATGTCAGCATTGTTTCAGTGTAATTAAATTTTATTGTTGAAACATTTTTTATTCCTCTGCTTGTAACATTTCCATAAATAAGGAAGATCTTATCTGTTTGATATATTTTAAAATAAAACCGTTTCTGTTTTATTCAGCAACTATGGACATACACGAGTTGCAGAAACTGTTTCTAGTGATGAAAAACCCTGAACATTCTTCTGGAATGTTATATTTATTCAATCTTTCTAAAGTAATCAATTTGGTGTATTTTCTCTTAAAACAAACTTTGTAAAGAAGTGTGTTAAATATACACTACTGTCTGTGTCTTGGAGGAAAGATCCAGGGCTTGTAACACTAAACATTGGGTCTCCATTTTCATATTGGGCATTGCACAGATAGCTGTTTGTGGTCAATAACAATACTGATGTCATCCAAGGTCTGTTCTAATATAAAGACATCTCTTTAGAATAAAATCTTTATTTGAAAGATTTACATGGCATTAAATCTTATGTAAATTATGTGGTTGAAGGCATAGTGCTGGAAACAGGTTGTGGAAGTACAAGTAAAATGGTTATAAAATGCAAATATTATTGACTTGCTCCTCTTTGTTGTATGAAAATATACTACATTATAGTATAGTCACATGTTGCTAGTTCACACTACAATCAGGCAGTGCCACATCAACATCATGCCTTTAAAAGTACAGCCATGCTTTTACCAGTAAAATTGTGGTGATGTCCTCGCACCTTTCAGGACAGAAGTGTAACATAAAAGGCGTAGTGTATAAACCAAAATATTTCTGGTGATGGCTGCTGCATAAACAAGATTGAACCATTGGTTTACATGTTCCAGAGTCCAGGTGAAAATAGCACTGTTGATAATAGTAGTGTTGTGGCACAAAACCCAAACCTTTAAATCCATTAGACATCTAACTGCAAGTACAGATATGAAAATTACATTCAGAACAGTTACATACATATGCTTTAGCATGATGTAGCCTCGGGGAATGTGGAGTGCTCAGGAACAATTGATCTGGAGGGATAACTAAACCTAAAGGTTGAAATAAGCTCCATACTTTACACAGTGGAATTAATAAAGCTGGAGAAGAGTTCTATGTATGGGTTGATGCAAGTTGAAACAGTTTGGTCAAAACTAAAACCAAATACAAGTTTTTTGTTTGTCACTTTTGTGAGGATGCTTGCTTTGAATACTGCTCTAGTGTTAAATGTGTCTTTAAATTGGAAAAAAACCTCTTCAAAATGGGTAGAGGGATAGGTGAATTGGGTTATTGTATTGAAAGTGTCATTCCGAAATGAGGACCTATTTCAAAGTAGCAATGTACAAGTCATATTCATTTTTGTACTTATTTAAAAACATTTAATTTGTAATTCTAGGAACAGGAAATTCTGTTTTTGTTGAAGAAAATCTGTCATCTTCCAGTTTTGATTTTAATGTAACAAAAGAAGAAAGGTCTAATGAAGTACCAATGAAAATTAAGGTAATTTTTTAAATATAAAATATTAATGTGTGTTTGTGTCATATAGCTAGGTACTTTCAAGAGATCCATTTTGGTTGTAATGTTAATTTACTGGACTATTTCCTTGGTGCTTAGTGATTGCTTAATGGTGATGTTAGTCATAACCAGAATGTCAGTGTAAGTATTCTGAATTGTTGTTGATGTCAGTCAGAAAACAGGTCGGAACAGTATCACCATGACTGTATGTATTATTATTGTTAGTGTAATATGATTGTTAATAGTCTACAGACATTCGTTTACAACTTCGTTTGTTATACTAAACTCATGAGCTGATCTTAATGAAGTTACTGACCTAAGTTTTGATTGAAACTTTGAAAAGAGAAAATTTGCTAGACCATATTTTCATATAAAAAATTATGAACAAGTTTGGAGTTGAAAAATGTTTGGGTGTTGATTAAATAAAGAGTTTTTTGTTCAGTCAGGCCTGTTTATTTTGAGCTTGGTTTGTACTGTAAGAATGATTATGACATCTAGAACACTATGCTTCTGGTAATATAACAGTTTACGTTTCTTCTCTGCTATTAAGATTTTGTTTGTCTGAAACCTGGTAATCTTACCTTAGTCTGACAACTACTGAATGAACAAAAATAATAAAATATGTTACACTGAGAAGATCAAAATATCCTTTTCATACCATTCCATTAACTTTATCAGTAAGGAACTTGTCTGGTTGTAGTTGATGTCCTTACATGTTAAATCCCATATGTTTTGTGTACTACATTTGTGAACATGATTTTCATTGCAGAAATGTAGTGTTATGTTCACATTCTATGAGCCAATTCTGTTTTGAAAGTATGATATTGTTACGTTTGGAAATGTTTCTTATTATACATTTTGTCCTCTCTGTTTATCAGTTTTATCTGCCTCTCATGTCTTAAAGCGAAGTTTATGTTATTCTGAACTGTTTTGCTTTCATAATTATATTAACCTTATATTTGAGATGTTATGTAATTATTGAAACTTGAGTGTTGATGTAACAATTTTTCTTTTATTGTTAAATGAGGAAATTAATATAAATTACTGACATTTCATTCTGTTACATCCATTATCATCTCATATGTATTTATATGGTATAATGCCACATCCATTATCATCTCATATGTATTTATATGGTATAATGTCACATCCATTATCATCTCATATGTATTTATATGGTATAATGTCACATCCATTATCATCTCATATGTATTTATATGGTATAATGTCACATCCATTATCATCTCATATGTACTTATATAGTATAATGTCACATCCATTATCATCTCATATGTATTTATATAGTATAATGTCACATCCATTATCATCTCATATGTATTTATATGGTATAATGTCACATCCATTATCATCTCATATGTATTTATATAGTATAATGTCACATCTGTTATCTCATGTATTTGTATGGTATAAATCACATCTGTTATCATCTCATGTATTTGTATGGTATAATATCACATCTGTTATCATCTCATGTATTTGTATGGTATAATATCACATCCATTATCATCTCGTATATATTTATGTGGTGTAGTGTTACATCTATGATCATCTTGTAGTATAGTATTTGGTAGTTTTAAGATTAACAACAAAAACTTGTTTTCTTAATGGGTTTTTGTTTTTTGTTCATCTCAAAAAAGATTAGAATGGACCAGTATTTAATTGATATTTGAGTGTAATAAGTCCATTAGATACTGTTTTTCACACAACATATCTCAAGGTGGCTGGTATGGGTATTAAAACTTTTATTAAAGAAAAGTAGAGGACAATGTTTTGACCTTCTTAGGTCATCTTCAGATTAACAAACTCGCATGGTGTTGTTCACTCCAGTTCCACAAACCGAACCTGTGTTGGTTTGATTTTGTACAGCACTACACATTATAAATTCTTGATATTTTTATCACCAGAAGAACTTTAGAACTGACCAACAAGAGAACTGAATTTAATCAGTTTGACCATTGTTGTCAGTAGCCATATTATACCTGATTTTTGATGATAAAAACAAAGTACCTTGTTTTGAAATATATTTTGGCAGAAATTATAATTTAGTAACTCCATATTTTTTATTATGGCTTGAAATTTTTATTGTAAATTTTTTCTTGTAAAAAAATTATATATTGTTTATGTAGAGTAAATTTCTGTAATTCTATAGTAATTTGACTCCATATTGTTATAAATTTATGTTATTATTTTTTGTCTAACCAAAAGACACTTTTCAATTTAATACAATATTCATATTTTAGATATAAAATGTTCAAACAGATACTAACTAAGCTTTACTGTATCAGTTCTACACTAAGGAGACTAGAAAACATAATCTGACTATTTAAGGTACAAGTGACACAGATGGATGTAATGCTTCACAATTGTAGTGGCTGGCCTAGAAATTCTGACAAAAATAGTACTTTATCAACTTGTGTGATGTGTAATAATTCTTAGAATAAGATTTGTGTAATTATAAGGTTTGATGTAGTAGATTTACAGTTAGTGAACTGGGAAGACTTTATTATTGATAGTATTAGTTGTTTTTTATTGGTTTCTTAAGTTTATTTCTTTATATTTTAGAAAACATTTATCAAAATAAAAACAGAACAGTCTGACCATTCACGACAGAATTACATTATTTCCAAGTTCATTGAGAGTGATGATGAAGTTCCAGATTATCCAAAACATAATGTTTTAACTTTGAAAAAGGAACCAGAAGAAGGGTTTCAACAAATTAATTTAGAAGATTTATCAGGTGAGTATATAAATGTGTTAAAAGGTGTATTCATTAACCATATGGTACAGTGAAGACACTGGTATATAAGAGATATTTCTAATCATACAAATATTTTGTACAACAATCTGCATACAGTTTTTGGTTTTAGTGTATCTATAAATGCACCTTCCTGCTGTGATGTTATAAATTAGAATATACTTCAACCTTTTTTCAACTTGTCTAAATAGGTTTTGGAATGTCAGCAAGACTTCTGAGTGTTGTATTAGGTTTTGGAATGTCAGCAAGACTTCTGAGTGTTGTATTAGGTTTTGGAATGTCAGCAAGACTTCTGAGTGTTGTATTAGAAAAGACATTTGTATTAAAAGCCTCTTGTATCACTCATTGACCTCAACTTGTATGATGTTTCGCTTTCATTTGTTCATATAACATTTAGGTTGTCATGTGAACCTTTTATTATAAAAGGTAAGAAAGGGATTGAGAGAGAAATCTGTATTTATAATATATGGTTTAGAAACAGAATATTAACATCACTTTTGTTTTTCTATTTGATATATAAAATAAATAGAGAAAACCAAAAGTTGAAGATCTTAAAGAAACTGGTATATGCTGTTACAGTTAACCACATGTTTTCAACAACATTTCTCTAATCAAACTTAAATAATTCTAGTTTAGTATTGTATGAATATCTTTGAAATTGAAATTACATACATTGTACATGTTCAGTTATAGATAATGGGTTTTTTTTATTTTGGTTATACAGTAATTTTCCTGTGAGAATAATTGTGGTAATTATAAATATGTAAACCATTTTGTAGTGCATTTTAAAAGCAGCGTAGCTAAAGGCCCTGGTATTATGCCCCAGTCTGTCATCACTTATTGTAATGTTTATTTGAATGTTTGAATAATAATAATTATAGGAATAAAAAGTATATATTTATATATATTTATTTATATATAGAGAATTTGTTTATTGGCAAGAACCAATGAATTGGGTGACACTACATAAAACTGTTAGCTATAAATCAGACATCCTTCCACTTTAAAGTATTTAGATGGTCACAAATACTGCAAAATAATGAATTTTTAATGATAGTTGTAGGTGGAAGTAACTGAATGGATGCTTCAGAACCAAGGGTGGTGTAGCACCTCTACTTTTACATATTTGATTTATATAACAACTTTAAATTATATTATTGTACTAATTTTCTTGGAGACATGCCTCCCTATACATCCCTGGTTTGGGCTGCCTTTTGCAGCTCCTTGAATTATCAGTCTGTCATTTCTAAAATCATCATTACTAGACAAGTACCCCAACTACATACGCCACTGTTAAAAAAGAAAAGGATAATGTAATCAGATACGTGGAGAAAAGGCTAATGAATACATTCTAATGTAATTTATTGGCGACAATGTTAACAAAGAAGTGTTCCAGAAACAGAACAACAAGGAATGTAGATTTTTACAAATACATAGTAAATACTATTACAGTTACACATTAACAAAATACAGTGTTTGGAACATTTCTAAAATGTTTATTTCACAGTATACATGGGCAGAGTGAAATATGTAATTGTATTTCTGTTTTAACATGGTAATCCTTGTATTGGAGATAACACATGCTGAGTACATTGGAAAAATACATCATTGTAAGAAGAAAGACATAAGATGTTCCAATTAAATTATTAATTTTCTCTGCAATTAATGTCAAAGAAAGATTTTATATAAAAATAAAACAGTTGATAAATAACAAAAATATTTAATAATACAATTAACTAACCATCTCTAATTGAAGTGTCATTTACTGTTGAATTTAGTGGATTGCTGTAAGAAACTAACAGATATATTAGGTTTATTTAGAAGAAAAGTTTATATAATACTTTTGAAAGTGTAGGCCATTTGTTGGAAATTTGATTCTCACTTAGAATAATTGACATTTATAGAAAATAAACATGGGTGCCCACAGAAATATGTTTTTTGGAGGGAATAAAGCATGTATTTAATAAGTCAGATGTTACAGTGTAAGTCAACACATTATTTGTGCTTAAAAAATAAATGCAAGTTTTAAAAAGATTGCTTGTAATAGTTTAACTATGACAGTAAGTTTACATTGTAACACTTGCAATTTTCTGTGAAATGAAAATGGGATAATTGCCCCTCTTTGCCCATCCAGTGGGTGCTCATAAAAATACATAAGAAAATAATTTATTTACTTGAACTCTGTACTTCATTTCTTTAGGTCTAATAACTTAATGAAAATTGTCAAATTCTAAATTTATAAATATTACTCATACATGAAATCAAAAGCTTGAACAGTAGTGTGACATACAGGAAAATTCATACTTCTGGAAATTTCATGACTGATTTTTATTCATAGAAGAACCAGTAAATTAACTCTATTTATCATCAAATAATTAAAATTAAATTTTGGTTTCCTTGTCATGAAAGTGAAATATTGTACTGGCAAAATGTGACAAGACTGATGCTTGAGGGGTAATGTGGAACAAGACTGATGCTTGAGGGGTAATGTGGAACAAGACTGATGCTTGAGGGGTAATGTGGAACAAGACTGATGCTTGAGGGGTAATGTGGAACAAGACTGATGCTTGAGGGGTAATGTGGAACAAGACTGATGCTTGAGGGTAATGTGGAACAAGACTGATGCTTGAGGGTAATGTGGAACAAGACTGATGCTTGAGGGTAATGTGGAACAAGACTGATGCTTGAGGGTAATGTGACAAGACTGATGCTTGAGGGGGTAATGTGAGGGGAACAAGACTGATGCTTGAGGGTAATGTGGAACAAGACTGATGCTTGAGGGGTAATGTGGAACAAGACTGATGCTTGAGGGTAATGTGGAACAAGACTGATGCTTGAGGGGGGGTAATGTGGAACAAGACTGATGCTTGAGGGGTAATGTGGAACAAGACTGATGCTTGAGGGGTAATGTGGAACAAGACTGATGCTTGAGGGGTAATGTGGAACAAGACTGATGCTTGAGGGGTAATGTGACAAGACTGATGCTTGAGGGGTAATGTGGAACAAGACTGATGCTTGAGGGGTAATGTGGAACAAGACTGATGCTTGAGGGGTAATGTGGAAAACTGCTTTTAATTTTATAATTTCAACAAAAATAGTTAATTAGTGTAAAATGACAAGACTGATGCTTGAGGGGTAATGTGGAAAACTGCTTTTAATTTTATAATTTCAACAAAAATAGTTAATTAGTGTAAAATGACAAGACTGATGCTTGAGGGGTAATGTGGAAAACTGCTTTTAATTTTATAATTTCAACAAAAATAGTTAATTAGTGTAAAATGACAAGACTGATGCTTGAGGGGTAATGTGGAAAACTGCTTTTAATTTTATAATTTCAACAAAAATATTTAATTAGTGTAAAATCCTAATATTAATTCTTTGTGTCTTGCCTTCTATCATGTTTATATATTACATGTGTCTTTAAGTGGATCTATTCACAACTACTGCATTTTTATTAGCCATGTTCTAATTAATACACTTATGACTGCTTGTCTTCTTATTGCTGATACTTCATTTTGATGTCTTACTTTTGAATACTATAAATATGTAAGATAACTGTTGATCAAAACTTATCAGCTGAGTTTATATTTTTTTTTAATATTTCATATTAGACTGAAGTAACATACAGATTAAAATAAATAGGCAAATTTTAATGTATAAAAAAACACTATTGTATACTTAGCGTAATAGCTCCAACTTCATGGATAAAAACTGACAGTTAAAAGTGCAAAAAACAGACCAGAATGGACCTTATCAATTAAGATGTTATTATTTATAGCCTAGTGAACCATGTTTTGTTTTTGTAGTATACATTTAACTGCTACACAGATTAACGGTTCTCAAATTTGTTCAATGTTTTCCTTTTTCACCCTTGAATTTTGTTAAAAGTAAGCTTGTGGTTGATTGTAGCACTATGAAAGTCTGTACTAGAAAGTGAAAATTAGTAATATTGGTGAAGGTACTACTTGTGCTAACCAGTATTCAGTTTTTAGGATTTACAGAAGAAGATAAATAACACAAAATTACCATTATCCTGAAGTTACCTGGACTGTGTGTCATTCTTTTCAACAAATGGTACTCATTATAAATTGGTTATTGAAATAGTAAGCTATTAAATGATGATATACTTGTCTTATTAGTTACAATATTTAAATTCATTGTAAATCACTTGAACAATAAACGTGTAAAGTTTGTTGATATCAGATTTTAACACAAAAATGTATCTTTACAGAGACACGAAACTGTGAGTCCATGAAATCAAGCAGTGGTGGTGGGTTTCATGAAATACCATCAAGGACAAATAACCATAAAAAGCAAAAATGTTCCCATAATGGAAATAAACCATACAGTTGTATTATGTGTAGCAAGAAATTTGGAAGAAAGTATCACCTTAAAGAGCATATGAGAACACATACTGGGGAGAAACCATACGAGTGTGTGGTATGTGGCAAACAATTTTTAAGTAATGGTAATCTCAAAACACATCAGCGAATACATACTGGGGAAAAACCATACAGTTGTGTGGTGTGTGGTAGGGAATTTAGAAGCAATAGTCATCTCAAAAGACACAAGAAACTGCATATTGTGGAGGATCCATAAATGTGTGTTCCAATAATTTTAAATAAAGTATATCAAAGAATACTTGTTGGAAAGAAACCATCGAGTTTTGTTGTGTACGTGAAAAAATGTCTACATATTAGTCAGCTAAAAATTCAAAAGAAAGTCCACGTTGATGAGAAACTGTGTGGTTGTGTAGTGTGTGACAAACAATTTTTAAGGAATAGTCATTGTAAAGTACATCAGATAATACACAGTTGGGATAAAAGTGAAAATCATACCTGAACTAAACTGTTTAAAAATATGGCAAACTTGGAAAAAAATTGTATATCATCTACAATGAGGGTTGTTTTCCAACTAGCTATCCTGCCACTGTGGCCTGTGTCATGAAGATAACTTTTCATTATGGTGGTGCACACTTGTGCTTGTCCTATTATAATTATTGTCATTTAGCATGGGTAATTGTTCACATTCATTCCCAAAATATGAACCTTGTTCTGTTGGGACCTCAGCCTGTGCAGAAGTTGTTCCCATCTGGTGTGACTGGAGCTGTATTGTTAATCAGTTTACTGTGTACAGTGGTATTGCAAGTGACTTGATGATATGCCATTCACTGATCCAAGTATGTGACCTCATGAAAATTTGATTGATTCCCAGGATCCATTTATCAAGACGTGGCTGTTCTCTTCACTGGGTTACATAGTTTTTTATGTTGGATGTGTTTAAATATTACATCATGAGGATATTTGATAGGATTTATTAGAGGTGTTTAGTTACTGGTAACCTTTCAAGATATATGTATTTGTACATGCTCTCACATACAAAATACATGTTGCCTTACTTTATATTAATAAAAACTTTTAGTGTTAAAATGCAAGTTGTTTAATTGTAAGATATTATAAGCTTACATTCTTTTGTACATGTGTAATGGTATTAAACAAATATTCATGAAACTAATGATACATAATTAATTCTCACTTACAGAAAATAGATGATAGTTGTTTTGTAACTAATGTATTACCTAATTAATGGAGTTTTGTTCAAAATAAGTGTGTATAATATTACCATCCACTTTCTTTACATTATTTTAAATGCTTGTAAACTTGCCTAAATCCCACAAGTATTTTTAAAGTCTGTGTGTATTGGTGGAAACATCTACATCTCGACACAGTGAACTCCTCTTGAATTCAAACGCAATTGGGGATATACCTATTGAGGTGAACCTCATGCTACTTTGAATTAATCATGAGGAGTTATTGTTGAGAGGGATTTGAAGAACATCCCCGAATCAGAGATTCTCGTTGGTTTCTCCACTCAAGGAGTTTCTGCAGTGAGGCACATCTCCACTCGCAAAGATGGAGTTACACTGCCGACAAATATCCTTGTTCTGAAATTTACATCACCTTGTGCACCTGCCACCATCTAGACAGGTTATCTTAATTGCAGGGTATGGCCATACATTCCAAACCCTCTCCGATGTTTCCAGTGTCAGAGGTTCGGCCACTCAAAGACGTCATGTCGTGGTTCCCTGATATGCGCTCGTTGTGGTGGCAAGGACCATGATGCTTATGAGTGTGAAACTGACCCACATTGTGTCATTTGCAATGACTGTCACTGTCCTACTTTCGTTCTTGCCCTAAATGGTTGGAAGAAAAAGAGGTGCAGCATTTGAAAACGACTCATAACATTACTTTTCATGAGGCTTGAAAATTGCTGTCCACCACTTCATCTCGGACTATGCTGCTGCACTTTGTTCCACAACTACAGTGGGAGCACAGACAGATCTCTCTATGCCACCAAGAGAATCATTCTCAAAAAAATGAAAAGCCTTTTGACCTCCATGGTTAAAAAAGTTGATGCATTAACTTCTACACCCATCTCTGTCCCTTCCATACATTCCAACAAACCCCAAGATCTACATCCTTTGGTTCCAGGTACAGGCATTGCTTTGGATACATCTTCTTTCACCCCAAGATGCAAAACAACCATACGTTTGTGTCCTCAGTTACTGGAATCCCCTTCCAACAACAAAGACCTGCCCAATTGACTCAGGGCAGGATCCATGGTGGTCGATAGACCTCCCTCGAATAAAGACAGTAAAGAAAAATGATGTGGCCATAAACAGAAGGGTTCTCCAGCCAATTCGTCTACACGTCATTAAAAATGACCATCTTGATGCAATGGAACTGTAGATGTTTGTGTTCTAATCTGGATGACATCAAAACACTGATTGCTTCTAACCATCCTGTATGTCTTTCCTTACAGGAAACATTTGTGAAACCTGCCGATACAGTCACTTTTTGCAGTTTTCTTTGTACAGAAATGACAGGCTGTGTGATGGACGATTGCACTGTTGGTTGATCAGCGTGTGCCCACCCTGTCGTTATCACTCAACACACCCTTAGAGGCCATAGCCATCCGTGTTTCCTTGGGTTATACCATCACTGTTTGTTCTTTCTACCTGTCACCTGGAGAGACATATGATCAATCAGACCTTGATGCTCTTGTTGAACAGTTGCTGTCCCCTCTTTAATCCTGGGGGACTCTAATGGATGTCATACCCTCTGGGAAGTGCTGTTATTGATAGGAGGGGTTGCTCTGTAGAGCGTATGCTCTCTGATCAGAACCTTCCTCTTTTCAATACTGGTTCTTCTACTTATTTTCATGCACCTAGTCAGTCCTTTACCGCTACTGATCTCTCGGTTTGCTCCCCTTCATTATTTTCCCATTTTTCATGGAGGTTTGACAATAATCCACGAGGTAGTGATAATTTTCTTATAATTTTGAGAGAGACTGGCTGTGGTCCATGCCACCCAACCCAGTGCCCACTTTCACTGCTCTCACAGAACTTTATCCTGCCATTATCTGTCAGCCATCAATAGACGACTGTGTGGTAGCAGTAACTGAGTGTATTATACAAGCAGCTGCTCAATGTATTTCTAAAATCTTGACACGTTTTCTACTATATCCTCAAACCACATTGCTTTCCAGCAGGCCTGTGCACATGCTTGGTGGATAAGACGTCAAAGCCAGAAGGAATTTTGGATTAAGTTCACAACTGGCATATCTTCTACCACCAGTTCCAAAGTCATATGGGACAAGATTCGAAGGGTCAGTGGGCAATACAATTCTGTCTCCCTCTTGATCTTACTCTTTGATTGCCAGGAAGTATCCGATATCCAGAGCATTGCCGATACTCAAGGTGAAAGATTTTGTTGGGTATCTAGCACTTCTTTTTCCTCCACCTTCTCAGCCATCAAGACCCAGGCAGAATGGTCACCTCTTTCCTTTTGAACTGATTGTCTCTATGACTATAATCGTCCCTTTATACTGGTGGAATTGAAACTCTCCCTTCAATGGTCTGGATGTACATTGGTTGGACCAGATGATGTACACTGACATGCTGTGCCATCTCTCTCCTTCTCTTGATATTCTTCTAATTGTTATTAATCAGATCTGGCAGAAGAATGTTTTTCCTGATGCTTGGTGCCAGGCTATTGTCCTACCTTTCTCTAAGCCTGGGAAAGATCCCAAGATTCCTTCAAACTACCATCCAATTGCTTTGACAAGCTGTCTCTGTAAGACCTTAGAGAGAATGGTTAATGCTCGTCTTGTTTGGTCTCTCACCCATTGTGGGTTTTGATGACGGCACTCCACCATGGACCACCTGATTCGGCTTGAAATGTCAATCAGAGAAGCTTTTCTCAAATGACAACATCTTCTTTCAATATTCTTTGACACTGAGAAGGCTTATGACACAACATGGAAGTATGGCATTTTGCGATACCTCCATATATATGGGTTACGTGGTCATTTGCCCATTTTTATTAAAATATTTTTAATGGACAGGAGATTCCAAGTTCGTGTGTATTTGACACTTGCCCGTTCTTTTCTACAGGAACTTGGATTTCCTCTGGTTTGTGTTTTGAATGTCACACTTTTCAGTATAAAGATTAATGCCATTACTGGACAACTCCCTCCCTTTCACATGTCATGTCAGTCGTCAAACATGGGATATATTGAGCAGCAGATACAAACTGCCCTCAATCGTGTACTGAAGTGGACCCCGACAAAGGGCTTTAATTTATCTCTCTCTAAAACTATTTGCATGCACTTTTGCCACCAACAGGGTATTCACCCTGATCCTGAACTCTGTATCGGTGAAATTGCACTGCCTGTGGTCCCTGAAACCAAGTTCTTGGGGCTTATCTTTGACCGTAAGCTGACCTTTATACCACACATTAAGCAGCTATGGGTCAAATGTACAAGAGCACTGAACATCCTCCATGTTCTCTCTACCATCACTTGGGGAGTGGATTAACGTTCTATGCTAAAGAAATATTGTGCTCTTATTCGATCAAAACTCGACTATGGATCACTGGTCTATGACTCCACCAGACCATCGACCTTAAAGATGCTGGATCCCATTCATCATCAGGACTTCAGCTCTGCACTGGGGCTTTACACACTTTCCCAGTTCAGAGCTTATACACAGTCTCATGAACCTTCTTTGCACCTCTGCCATTTGTAACTGTCTTTATTCTATGCTTCGAAACTTCATTCCTTATCAAAGCATTCCACCTGGGGTTGTATTTTTTCCTTGGTGGGCCATACTTTTTCAGAACAGACAATCTGCCATTACTCCTTTGGCCTTTTTATCCAGGCACAGTTGGATAAATTGGGTCTGTCCTTGGATAACATTGCTGTATCCACGGGTCGGCCCATCCCACCATGGCTTCTTACAGTCCTCAATTGTGCCTATCTTTTAGTCATCTGAGAAACATAGACACTCCTGATTGGGAATACTGTCTGCTATTTGCTGAACATCTTTTGAACCATTCTTCCATTCCTATTTATACAGATGGTTCAAAATCAGGTGACTCTATGGGCTCTGCCATGGTTTGTTGTGGTTTGGTGGTTGCGTGCAGAATCCCCTTTACAGCTTCTGTGTTCAATGCTAAACTATACACTATTTCTCTTGCCCTGGATCACATAGAAGCTAAACAGTACTCCAACTGCACTATTTATGCTGAATCGCTTCACGTTAGTTCACACCCTGTTCTCGCCACTATTCGAAACCAACTGGCCCATTTCTGTTTAACATCTACTTCTATCCAGTTTTTCTGGATACTGGGCCATGTTGGTATTTATGGGAACGAGCTCACGGACATGGAAGCTAAATCTATCTGCTCTGGCACTATTCCATACATGAACTATAGTCCTGTATTCAAGACTTGGCTCTGTGATAGCTGGCAGTCGACTTGGAGTGAGCAATGCAAAAACAAGCTTTTCCAAATAAAACCCTACATTGGACTTTGGCCGTCTTGCTTCCGTAAGGATCAGAAGGAGGAAGTTGTTCTAGCTAAACTATGCATTGGTCACAGTATTTACATTCACCATTTTCTTTTATCTGGAACTGATGCACCAGTGTGTAGTCTGTGTAACCCTGAGGCCACAATAAGCCATATTTTACTTTCTTGCCGTCATTACGACTCTCAACGACGGCACTATTTTAAACATGTTCTGTCCCAAGGTTTGTCCATAATGTTAGAAAGTGATATTGGTGATAGTGACACTGCCCACCTTGATAAAGTTTTTAGTTTTTTAAATGCCATTAATCTTTTTAATGTCATTTAAGTTTTTTAATTTATACATTAAACATTTTTTCATGTGGATCCCTTTTCAGAATCACAGTCTCTCTCGTTCGATTTGAAATTAGAAAATGGCCGTAACATTAAATAATCTCAACACCAGGACTGGAAAGGCCAACTTCAGGTGATTAACGCTGCTGTTTGAACTACCCATTAGTCATCCTGGCAAGATATTAAAATTTTGCTGCACATCTTTTAAAACTTTTATTACTTTACTTTTTGAAAATGGCCATAATGACACATAACTTGGAACCAGGACTGGAAAGGCCAACTTCAGGTGACTGACGGTGGTTCTTGTACTTACCTGTTAATGTTCCTGGTGGGTTATGATAATTACCATTATGCTACAGAAAGTCCTTTACAACTTCTCTTATTGTAGTTTTTCTCTTTACGTTGTAGACTAGATATCAACATTGGTTTTATGCTATTTATGTTTTTAAACTGTTTTACCTTCATTTCCTTTTATGAATTTTACTACATTTAATTTACTTTTACCTTTTTACCGGATGTTTGGCGCAGATAGCCTAGCTGCTTTGTGCCATAAAACTAAATCAACCAACCAATGACTGTATCACCAGTGTCAAGAATATGCAGAATACATTCTGTTTTCCTCTCATTTAAACTTGAGCATCTTAATATTCTAATGGTATATTGTCTTAAATTTTTTACTCTTTGTTTTAACTAAAGTAATTCAACTTATGTGTGATGTGTAATTATTTATTAGAAGAAAAGTGATACTTACATTCAGTTTCATGATGGAAAATGATGTATACATTCAAAACAGATGAATAATAAAGCCACCAGATTCTTGCAAAAAAAATTCCTTGCATACATAACAGAAGACATGGTAGGAATTGTATTGCAACATTAGAATTGTAAAGAGACAGGAACACAGTGTTGAACAAAGTAAATAGTGTTATCTGTCAAACAACACCAAACTTTAAGAGACGAGTGCAAATAATGTTGAAGAGAATTTGTAGTACTCTCTCATTAGTGATCGTTGAAGCTGCATTGAAGTACAGAACTATGCCTGTTGCTGAATCAGCCAGGACAGATTTCCACGTCATACACTTCTTGAGCAAGACCACGTTAAGGTTAAGGCAGAAGGATCAGCCACACCAGGACTTTCAATGAAAAGAAATTTGTGTATATTGTTTGAACATATATTTGTTAAGGGGTCCCAGGTGTAATTCAACTAGCCCTAGGTCCGATCTGACCTAGCACCATCCCAGCTATCAAGAATGTGTGTGTGTCTGTTTTCCAAGGTATAACCACTGCAGTGAATGTTTCAGGCTTATTCCCCTTCATCTTCCAGTTCAAATATTTTTTAACCTATATGCTATATATGTATTGACTTCTTTGGAATTACATGTTTCTAATACCAAAGTTTTGCTGCATTATTTTACTTTTCAGTCCCTCAGCAAATGTACTTGTAAGGATATCAAAATCTTCTGACACCATAATTTTACATATCTTCCAGTGCACCTGTTTCAAGCTGTCTTGCTTTTTGATGCACTTCTTCCTTTGCTGTGTCCTTGAATTCCAGAATATAAATCAGGTTCAACTCGCTCACAGAGACCAGTGGCTGAGGAGACAAGACATCTCTATGCTGTCTCCACCAACACCAGTCTGACATAAACATGATGCCTAGGAAATGCACTACTTGGTGGGTGTTTGCTGTTCTTAATGGTGAGAAACCAGACTTCATTTACATGTAGTGCCTCCAGTCCACTTCACAGGTGACAGTGATTAGGGTTGGGTTTGGGCTACCACAAAAAGTTGTGGTGTTCTACTGATACCCTCCCCACATGGTATGAGGACCATCATCCAAATTCAATGAAGCCATGTTGGTGACCCTCATTTGTCTGTAAGTCTTGTTAGTCAAAGGTATAACACACTCAATAGCTTTGGGGCATCTAAGCTGCGGTTTTCATTCCTCAGTTTGTGACACAAATCATGTATTAGCATTGGCCTTTTGGCAAAAGCTTGAGCTTAGGAGAGAACTTTTAAACCTCACTGCTCTCTCTTATTACATTTAGACCTAAGTGTCAACAGTACATCTACAACAGTACAACTTGAGAGAGTATGACCTTCTATACATGCACACAAAAACAAACATTCATTCTGAAGCTCAAATGATACACACTTTATTATCTCAGATGTTTAAAATGACAAAAAATTAACCTGGGACATTCACTATTCAGAATAATTAAAGTGTGTATGTGTTTTCTTATAGTAAAGCCACCTTGGGCTATCACCTGAGTCCGCTGAGGGGATAAATAAAGTAAGCTTAAAAATGAATTATCTCTGCCAGATGCTATGTTGAATGGTGCAGTGCCCAATCCAGAACTGAATATAAAGGACAGCATGATATCATGCAACGTGTCAAACAGGCTCACAGGGCAGAATTCTTAACGGGGAGTGGGGGGTCAATAGTAACAACATATACTTGCTATTAAGATTCAAAGGCCATAAACATTTTTTATTTCAGCTAGTGTTTCTACTTTTTCAACGCATGTAATATAATACAATACCAAATAAAACTAAAATAAACAATAAGTTTTCACGATTCTTTTGATAAGCAAAAGCATTGATCATCTCTTCGATTTTGTTCTCCGCCACAAAATTTGTTATTTCCCGTTCTATATTCAAAATGGCGACATGAGACAACTTTTTCTTGTCCAATAGTAAAACGTAAGTAAGTTTTGATTCGACGTAAAGTATAGAATGATCTTTCAGCAGAACAGGATGCGGCTGGAACAGTGCTAAATATTTGTGCCAACTGAGAATAAGATGGAAGTAGTTGAGTGATGCTATTTTCATAAATCCATTTTGACAAATTATATCCCAAAGACAAATGGGGATTTTGTTTTTCTTCATCGAGAAGACCAATCACAATCTTTCTTTTTGAACATAATAACAAAGTAATGAGACATCATCTGTAACATCTTTTTCTGGTTACATTATGACAGAAGTAAGGCCGAAAGTAATATTCTGATCATTTTCATCGAAACAAGATTGAATTTATTCTTTAAAAGCTTGAACAGTGAAAAAAAAAAAGCATCTCCTGCATGAGAGGTTGGACTATCAAAATCTGCTGTAGCAGATACAAATCCAGCTTCTAAAGCACGTTATGACGATATTTGGCGGCGAAAAATGGTCAGTTCTTTGAAACTGATATTTTGTTCTACCTTAATTATTTTGTTATGTCTTTTCATCAAATTTGTGGCTTCGTCCCATATTTTCGACAATTTTACGTTTGTCTCTAGTGATTTAAGGTTGATGATTGTCGCATCAGCAAACTTTTCTCGTCAAAAAGACATTCATTTTTTCTCATTAAAGATAAGTTGACAAAGATGAAGTTTCACTTTAAAGTTGTTTTCAAGACTAGGAAGAGAAGATGAATTCTAAATCACAGACTGAAACTAAAAGGCCTTTACCCGTGGCTGAAGTTCTAAGATCGTTTAAAACAATTTTAAAAAGGGCGAGAGTTGTAGCTTTAGTACGTTCATTCAAAGCCACTGTTGCAGTATGTTTTAAGGCCCAGTGGATCTCACTCTGACACTGAAGTACAATGACTTTTTCTCTGCGACTGTTTTGAATTTCCTGAAAAAACTGATGACGCTTGTAACTTCCCTCGACAAAAGGATAAATTTATTGTATTTTTCCTAGAGTGTTTCTGAGTGATTGAGTTTTGTTTAGTGTTTTTATAAACGGCAAAATTAAACAGTTTTGATTAGACACTAAAGCCCAACATGTTCACCTTTCACGTCACTGGTGCCGTCGTATCCTTGGCCAACTATCAAAGAAAGATCGAGACCCTGTTGCACTAAAGTTTCTGTAATTAAAAAGGGCTTAGATATTCGTTGATTTCGTCAAGAAAAAGCCTAAAACTTTTTCTGTAATGACACTTTCTAAACGTAGCGAGGGCGGAGAGGAAGTTACTCGTCGCGACTGACATCCATTGTTCCATCTGCAATGGCGGAATAAAAAACCATTGGATTTTACTTCATCAATTATTAAATTTCTCACGTTCATCGCAACCAGATTCATAATTTCGTTTCGAATGTTTCAACTCAACCATTGTTTATGTCGGCCAACAAGCTCTGTAAACTTTCGTTAAACCATGGAAGATCTTTAGTGCGAAGAAGTAGATGTTGGTTTACATCAGAAAAAACACATACATTAAGACGATCTTCATGGTTACCTTTCATGGTAATGTTGCGTTTAGCAAGAAAAACGTGTGTTTCTATCACTTAGGGCCCAGCATGGCCAGGTGGTTAAGGTAATAGACTCGTAATCCGAGGGTCGCTGGTTTGAATCCTCGTCACACCAAATATACTCGCCCTTCAGCAGTGAGGGCGTTATAATGTTACGGCCAATCTCACTATTCGTTGGTAAAAGAGTCGGCGGTGGGTGATGATGACTATCTGCCTTCTATTTAGTCTTACACTGCTAAATTAGGGACGGCTAGCGCAGATAGCTCTCGTCTCGATATCACTGATCGTGTAACTTTGCGCGAAATTCAAAACAAACCAAAACCAAACTAGACTTTAAAATTACATCAGTGCTGGTTCATCGCTGTCACTAAAAATGCTGCATCTAAGGTTTGTCATTTATGTTACTTAATATTATGAAGTTTCATTTAAAAACATTTAGAAAAAGAATGTTAGCAAATAGAGAGAAGGTGTTAATTCATTCATAATCACTTGTAACTGTATTAAAAATAAAAATATTGTGTGTACGTGTGTGTTTCCTTATAACAAATCCATATCGGGCTATCTGCTGAGTCCACCCAGGGGAATCAAACCCCTGATTTTAACGTTGTAAATCCATAGACTTACCGCTGTACCAGCTGGAGATTATAAAAGGAAAATTAAAAGCTTTGAATCTATGATAATAGATACGGTTTGATTTCGGTAATATTTACTTTAGTCTTCCTGTTGGTGAAATGAATTTTTCGTTAACACTTCCGAGACCATTTAATAATTTTGGTAAATTAATACTTTGAATAAGTAAACA
The DNA here is from genome assembly GCF_004210375.1 of Tachypleus tridentatus. Lineage (NCBI taxonomy): Eukaryota > Metazoa > Arthropoda > Merostomata > Xiphosura > Limulidae > Tachypleus > Tachypleus tridentatus. The sequence goes on from NC_134825.1 coordinate 174,240,390, forward strand.
CGAAACTTTTTCTGACTATTTCATTCACAAAAAGAAAATTTAAAAAAGACATCCCTTTACTCACACTCACGTGTATACACCGTGGCTCAACGGTAAGTTTGAAGGCTTATAAAAACTGGGTTTTATCTGAATATAAATAGCTGTTCAGCTCTAAAACTGGTATTCATAAACCTTAATCTTTTTAACACAGACGTATTTTTAGTGTCACAGTATCAATTTTAGAGGATCGAAGATCAAACACGACAAAATTATATGTTTTGGCGTGTATTTCCATTACATTTTCCACCAACCCAAATGACGTTTGCCAGAATGATGTCTTTCGATATCCTCTACAGACTTGAAGTTTGTGTTTTTTTTTTTTATTTTACTGGTGTCAAGGTAAACATTCTCGGAATTAAGGGTTTTGAAGACAAAAATAAAGTTGAGACTTTAAACCGTATGACAACTACCAAAAATTGAAGGAAACATATATGTGAGGTTTGTGCCTTTTATGCGATTTTGTATGTATATTTATAGAAATATGAAGATAGGATTTTGAAAATTATGACAACTATTACAGACTCAAGGAAACATATCTGTGAGATCAGTGCCTTTCAAGCGATTTTATAAAAGATAAACGTAAAATATTTTGCAAAGTTAGGGTCTACAATTAAGAGCCCTTTATGTTTCAAGCAATTTTGATAAAACTTTTCGCAACAATACACTGTAACATCCCCACAATTGAAATAAACATATTTGGGATGAATATATGTTTTTGTGGTTTCTAAGTTGTCAGTTTTTGTCGGTTTTGTTTTTCCATAATTAGAAATATTGTTCTCCCACTTCTTTATATTTCAAAAGTCTAAACGTTCGAGACTTTGCAGAAAGATACCTTACGATAATACACTGGGACTTGAGCTTTTCCTAGTGTTTTGATTCATGCATATAACATGAAGGTGCATACACCATCTCCAAAAACATGTTTTCTTTGCCAAGATCTACCAGTATTTTTTTTGTCATTGTAAGTAAATTTATTTATAAAAAAACGACTGTATCACGTAACTATAAGGCTACAATCTGATTTATCATGTTACAATACTTTTTTTTCTTCTCAAGATGTTCTATAAAATTAGTTTTGTGCTATATGTTTATCCCTCTGGAGTATATGATTAAGTTCATTCCTCCTCCTGCCATAAATGTCCTCAGTAGCACAGCGGTATGTATTCGGATTTACAACGCTAAAAACCGGGTTTCCATTACTGCGGTGGACAGAGCACAGATAGCCATAAACACCGTTGTCTGTTGAAATTTATCGTACTCGGAGGATATTAAGAGAAAAGTAAACGAGTATACGTATCTTTTATTCGTTTGCGAATCTTTGTCTTCGTAGTTTTTACTTGTTAAACATTCAAGCTGTAGTAGAGGATATAAAAGATTGAGTGCTTTGTTTGGTTGTGTCTAATTAAAAATCAATGACTTTATCATTTCCTTTAGAATTTTGTGAAAAAGAAATGTTAGTAGATTAGTATTAATGTTAAAGAAAGAAAAAACAATTACTTTTGTTTGTTTTTCTGTCCATATACCCAATAAGATGTCATTACCAGTAATTAACGTATCTTTTTAGTGTATGGATTGCACACAAGGACTCTTTAATATGTAAACTATCCATGACCTTGAATGATCTATTTAAGCGTATTTCATAGCCTATTACATATTGCTCACGAATAACTTTTGACAAAACACAGACGATGAAACAGGTTTAAGGATAAGTACACATTTTTAACCTACCCGAACCAAACTTAACATAACCTTAATGGAGTCTGGGCAGTGTCATAGGGGTAGCTATCTGAATTATTTACGTCATCATTTCAGGGTTATTATTTATTTCCTGTTTTGATCCTTACCAGACTTCAAAGGCATATCGGGTAGTTACATAGGCTGATGTTTGGTGTAGGGAATTAGCCCCCATGTCGTTCCCTCATATAATTTCTCTGTCTGTACTCCAACCCAACTCTAGCAAAACTAACAGATCTTCCTAACACGTACAATTTCAACAAAACAAACTAGAAACTCTTCAGTGTCCTAGTTGACACCTCACTTTCATACCTATTCACGAGTAGAAAACAAAGCTCAACTAGATACATATACAGAACTCATACTAGCAATAGCTCGAGCGAAAGAACAAGTCATCCCCACCGTTTCAAGAGCCCATACAATCAATTTCTGGAAACTTACACTCACTTATTTTAGAACACAAACATCTAAGGCGACGGTTTATAGCTACATGGAACATGACCATTAAACCTAAAACAAACAAAATTCAAGTTCATATAAAAAAGAAAATCAAAATACTCAAGGAAACTAACTGGATTGTCTTCCACAACAGTCTTAATGCTGCACTGAGAAATCCAAAAGTTTTCTGTAAAAATTTCAAATTTTTAACGACAGGAAAGAACAATAACAACGTATTCCACCACATCAAACATTACAACTAAAACTGATGCAGAGAAAACTGAACTTCTAGCAAATTACTTCTAAGAATCCATTAACGACTTGACCTGTACTAAGTTCAATAAAAACAACCTTAAAACCGTAGAAAATCACGTAAATGAAAACCCATTACCATATACACCAAGATTCCCAGTTAATAGCCTAAACATTCAATAGTAATAACGACATCTTAAACCATAAGGCCACCAAAGCTTGTAAAAACTTGTAACATAACCTTGAAAAAAAGACAGCCCCTGGTCACGATGGAATTGGGGAATATCATTCTCAAAAATGAATTTGACGCTTCACTCAATCATTTAGTCAATCTTTCAAACCTTTCTGTTGCAACTGTATACCTTCTTGACGTGTGGAAAAAGGCAATCGTAACAGTTACGTTGAACTAACTTTGAGAACTTCAGACCTAACAGTCTATAAAGTTGTTGAGGCAGACCAGTTGAAAGAGTTATCGCAAAAACACAAATATTTTTGCGAAGAAAATAACCTGCTCTCCAATATACAGAACTCCTCCAGGAAAAACAAACAGACCACAGATCATTTAACCCGACTCACAACAGAAACAGTGTTTAAACCATTCGATAATAATCGAGCCACAGTAGGTGTCTTTCTTGATGTACGTACAACTTTGGATAGCGTATGGCACAGTGCAATGAGATACAGACTTCAATCCATGAACATAAACAGCGCCATTATAGATGGATTTCAAATTTTCTAACTAATCGCATTACGATAATTAAAGCCAATAACAAACTTTCCAAAACAATAAATATCACAGCAGAAGTTCCACAGGGATCAGTTCTCTCGCCACTTATTTACATTATGTTCCTTAACAACATTCCTTTTCCTCATCTGACCTATATACATTTTTCTCAATGTAGCGACAACATTGCTGTTTGGAGCGTCTCAAAAAATCCACTAAGAAAGCACTTAATGTTACTAGTAAATGGTGCAACGATTGGTGGACCATTCTAAACCCCACAAAACCCAGATAATTATTTTCCATAGAAGTGTAAACAAACACTTGAAAAATTCGAAACAAAAGTGAAACTAAAATCATAAACATCGAAATAAACCTACTCTCCAAAACCAATTTCTTTAAATTACTTTTAACAAATGACTCATATGAGCAGAGTATTTCAAAAAAACACATAAAACTATTAATAAGTATATTAATCAACTTCAACAAATTACAGGGTCAAACAACGGATGCAAAGTTAGTAGCATTTTACATATCTACAATGCTTTTATTCGTCCAATAACCGAATATGGATATCAAGTCACTATTTGCATGTCATCTATCGTGTTTTAAGAGTATGTGTTTTCTTATAGCAAAACCACATCGGGCTATCTGCTGAGTCCACCTAGGGGAATCGAATCTCTGATTTTAGCACTGTACTACTTACCACTGTACTAGCGGGGGAAGGCGTATTGTAAGACTATTCTGAGGTTCCTAAAATTCACTCCGGTAACTAACTTACAAAAAAACTTACCTTTTCCAAAATATAGGCTAAACCCACTAGCTAAAATGTACTAGAAACTAGCAGAAACAAGAAATAGTCTCACCTCTGCCCTTCACACCATATCATGTGCACAACACAAAACAATATCACCAGACAACATGTAATGCACCCGAGCACAGACAACATGACACTATTTTTCAAAGGTAAGGACAGATTAATAATGTTATGTTTTTGCTTTATAGATATTGCACAAGAGAATTAGATTATTCGGCGCCTGTTCTGTAAAAGTGGGTTTTCCTGGGGTACTCCTGTTTACCTTTCACATCAAAATGTTTAACTTAGGATTTATAGACCCCAGCCGCCCTGAAACAGAATTGTTCAAACCTTTATACTTAGATTTACTTTCTTTTCTCTTTCATCAATATATAAAAAAAAAATACTTGATGTTATTCATCCTTCTTCTGTGTACAGGTAAGAATATGAGTGTGTGTGTGTGTGGTATATATTTATATATATGTATACATATTTATAAATAAATATATGCGCACACGTATGGATGTTTGGTACGCTTTCTGAACAACGTCCACCAACTGTCATCGTTTCGGCTGCACACTTCTGCAACTGGATCTGTGAAAGGAAAATCATCAAAACACATAGTAACGAAACAACTCCAGTGTTCCATGACAAGTTTATTTTGATCGCTACAAGCGGGGCGAAGAAGAAAGAAATTATTCTCGAACACCCATGTTATGATAGGACGATTCTAGTGCTCCTCCTTTAAACTGAATGCCTGCCGCGGTTTCTGGTTCTGTTTGTCCTCCTATCACACTTTTTCAAATAGCTCGACCACGTTTGGCATGCATCCTTAAGCTCCAATGGCAGGTCACCGTTCGGATTTGACTCCCTTTGCGTTAATTTGCTGTATTCTTAATAGAGTATAGTTATGCTCTGTATAAACTTGATTTTTTACCTGCTATATGTTGTTTATAATAATTTTCTCAATTTTTTCTCAATTTGCTCATAGATTTAATTTCCTCTCGACGGACATAGCAGATAGCGAAATGTGGCCTTGCAATATAACGAAACAAACACACACGCATGCTCATAGATATATATGGACGATTTTTTTTTTTATTAAGCTAGATAAAGACTAGGTGTTATTTTGTTTTTGACTGTCAAATCTTAGTGTTACCATAGGATGTTTGTTAATATTAGGCCTAAATCTCCCTACTGTTAGAAACAAGTAATAAAAAATTAAAATTGAAAGTTTTCACAAGTTAATGAATGAGTTTACATTGTTTTAGAATTCACACTTCGTGTATGCGGATATAAAAGTAAGACATTTTTTACTTTATTGTGAAACGTCATACATTATTAAAACCACCAGCTGTGAAAATTGAAACATTGAAAGTTGAATTCTTCGTTACTAGCTTAAATGTTAAAAGTAAACAGAGCAAAGTAACCCTAATATTTTTTAAATACAGTGAAATTCAAAAAACAAGCAAACATACACCAACATACTCAGAGTTATGAAATTAGAAGTTCGAAAACGGTAGGAAAAAAGATATGATTATAAATATAACTAAATCATAAAGTTTACAGTAAAGGAATGGTATAAAATATCTTACTTGGCAAATTGTGGAGTACTCTTTATATTTGTTTTAGAAAAGATAAAGTAGACTGATTAATGTATATTTTTTTACGATTTTTTGGGACGATACACGTAAGGTTTGCAGTTTTAATACTAATACTACCAGAACTAGGAAAAAAAAAAGAGCTAATTTACTTTTAAAAGAGGTTTCATATGCAGGTAAAATTAGAATGGCTATGAATTAGTGTGTAAAAACTTAATTTAAGATATGTTAAACAGATGTACGATAGTATTGGTAGTAGTGTTAGTATTAATAATAATGTTAAGTCTTAAATGTCATGATTAAGTTTGTAACTTATTTTATATATATATATATATATATATAGACTGGTAGTGTGATATTTGGTTAGTTCTGACCTCTATGTCGAAAATGCTGTAGTACTACCGTGTTTCTCCGATAATAAGACCTATCCATAAAATAAGACCTAGTGTGATTTTTGGGGAAAGTTTTAATATAAGCCCTACCCTTAAAATAAGCCCTAGTTAAGAGTGGCAGGAAGAGGAAAGAAATAAAAAAAATATTAATTTATTAATTAGTTTAATAGTTAATTAGTTTGTTTAAGTATTAATCAGTTAGTTTAATAGTTTAATAATAGTTTATTTTAAATGGTTAGTTTAATAGTTTTACTTTGCAACTTCATTTTTTTAATATATCAAAATAAGACATCCCCCGAAAATAAGCCCTAGTGTCATATTTTGAAGTGAAAGTTAATATAAGCCCTGTCTTATTTTCGGAGAAACATGGTAGTAGCATTTTATAATACTAAATTATGTATAGTCCATTCAGGCTTCATCAATAAATAATTTTTTTTAAAATATACACTTTTCAGGTTATACAATTAAGATGTTAAGAGCACCTGTGTGGTATTTGAGGTGCAAGTGGTGGGTTTTGTTTGAAAGCTTTACATTAATATTTAGCTTTGAGTGAAGATATGTAATTTATTTACATGTTGAAAATATAATTAGATGCTTTCCTAATTAGAGTTTCCAAAGCTGAGAAAGAGAAATGTAAATGTTAAGAAATGGTATTAAGGCTTAGAAAGGAAGTTGGACTGTGAAGTGTGATGATTGCTTAGAAAGGAAAATGACTAGATAGAAGTTTTGAAAATAATGATTTATGTATAATGAGCATGTTTAATTAAGCAACATGTTTCAACCACTAGCTGGTGAAGAATGGTAGCTGGAGCAGAGAAGATAAGTGGTTATAATGGGATGTAATGATAGAGCCAAGTGTAAATAAGTTGTAATTGCAGGTGATGTAGGCTTTTCAGTGATGTCATAAGCATCTTAGTGGATATGATATGGTATCATCTTGGATTACAAACAGTTTTCTAATGTGGTGGATAGAACATGAGAAATCTTTAAGGATACTAGCAAACAACCATAGTTTGACATGTTAGATGCTGAATAAAAGCCAGTATTTCTCAAAATACTAATTTCATAAAATTGACCTGTTCAACATTCATAAGACTAAACTTATAATGTAAAGTCATTATCAGATATAAGAACCATAAATGTGGTATATCTGACATATATTACAAGTTTCTACATTATAGAAGAACTGAGAGCCTAAAAAGTATAGAGACCTGGTTGCTAGATAGGTTTGAGATGTTTCAACTTTGGTAATTAATGACCATTTTGTGGTGAAATCACAGTGTAGAACTTCTTAATTCATGTTCATTTAAAAAGAAAAATGAGGTAAAATAAACACACATAAAACTTGTTCTTGCAAGGTATAATAATGATATTATTAATTGTTGGAAAAAGTTGAGAGCAGAGCTATTAGTATGATACTTGGAATGGATAGGTACTCATATAAGGGCAGGTTATGATCTCTGAAACTATTTTCTTATTTAAAAAAAAAGGAACAGTTGGAGAAATTTGATTAGGGTGATAAAGATTATTAGGGAAGTTGATAGTTGTAATGTATTATGTTTATTTTATACTTACTGGTGATGACAAAGGGATAATTTTGCATTCTGACATGTTAGGAGTTGTGTTTAATGTTGTTTAACTTTTCTATTGTGGCAGTTGGTGGTTTGAGTGGATTGCCTTCAGTTGCTGTGAATATAGTAAATTTGAGTGTTTAATGGAAAACTTTAAATAATAAAATAAGCAGGGCTATATTTAAGACTAAGTGGATAGGACATTTTATATCAATAAAAGGACTCTTGTTATCAGATTTACTGATGTTATGGTCAGAGGTAAAAGTTACATATGGTGTGTAATTTTTTTCTATTAGTTCAACAGTTTTCATCTAATTAGATTTAAGTATATGAATTTATTGTGGTGTGATACAGTTAACTATTTAACCCAGTTCATATAATTAATTAATTACATACAAGCAATGATTAGTGCCATATAAAGTAATCAGTGAATTGAAATTACAATTACATTGATTAATGTAATGAAACTAATCAAAATTATTCTTTGTGGTAATTACTGTTTTTAATTAATTCAAGGTTGTTTGACTTAGTGTTTCCAACGATTACTGTTTTCTGTTATTTCAACTATCCATATCTCATATGACAATTACTGATTAATTCAGTGTAGTTGATTAATAAGATAATTTGTTAATTCATTAGTAAATTCCAGTATTTATCTAGTTAGACTTTGAATGCAGTCACTTATGATTTCACCAGAAATGCAAGCCTCCCAAGTTTCTTAAGGTACAAGCTCTAATGATTAGGATATTTCTGGGTGTATCTTGAAGTCATTGTCAGTTTTAAGAAAATAAATAAAGCCTTTATTGATTTATTGGATGTTTATTAGTTTACACCTGCAACTCCTTCAGTTGTAATCTATGTTCTGCTACTTGTAGTAAGAACCATGTGCTAAAATGTAGTTATTTCAGAACCATAATAATTTCTTACAGTTTTGTTTTTCAGTTGATAATTTGCTGTTTAATTGCTACCATCCTTCTAGTTTATTAGTTCATGGTGAGGGATAACTGTGTACACATATCACTTATCTTTATGTGAAGCTAAAAACAAAACTGTTCGTTCAGTTTTGAGTTCATTTTCAACATTCATATTTAAAACAATGTTAATTTTTATGCCAAAAGTAAGGTTTAACACAGTAAGTCAGGGATTTTTTTGTATTGTAGTTTTACTGGTGATATAAATAATGATGTTAATATTTTTATATAGTAATGAATATCAAATTTACTAAACAATTAATCAAAGAGTGTGTTGGGTTTTAAGTTTTTTTTTAAACATTGAATATTCTTATTTCTTACATCTTTTGATTTATTCTTTAGGCATTAAAATAAATGCATTCTCATTATATCACTCAGTGGCAATTAATACCCTATACTGATATCATACAATTACTGATAGTAATTACATAATTTGGAAAAGTTTTTAATTACCGTTAGTTAAGCATTATCACTTTAATAAGAAAGTGTCATGACCTTTAGACTCAAAGACACATTTCTTTAAGCACCAGTCATTTGTGTTTTATTACATAACAATGAGATTATCTTCGTTATATGGTACAAGTTTAAAAATGACTTATAAAATGTGAAAATAAAAAACTTGTAATAGTTTCAATTTATAGAAGTTTGGCTAATAGCTTGCATGCTCATTAAACAAAAAGAAAATCCATAGTTTTTATTTATATCATACAAGTTCTGATTCACGTGTTTTTTCATAGTCAGACTGCAAGATTCACAGTGTGATAATGCACTTAAGGAACAAGTATTGAAGAATGAAAGTGTAACTCTTTGATGAAGAGTACAATGGAAGTCGAGTTACTGAGAAATGGAAGCTGAAAAGTTATCACTTTGTAGTAAGTTTACATTTTTAAGTTTAAAATTGTTGTTTTCTTTGGTCAATATTTTTGTCCTCATCAGTGTTTTTTTATATTTTTCTTCCCATTACAATTCCTAACTGTATTGCTGATAAACATTCCCTTAGATATTTATTAGCCATTGGATCTAAAAAAAACAGAATTCATTGACACACCTCAACATGTTAATCAATATTGAAGCATTATTTTCTCCATATATAACAAGTTGAAGGTTGAAAGATATACAAGTCCTAATAAAAAAAAACTGTTTAGTGTTTATGTAGTTGGAGAGGTAGTCCAGTAGCTAATTAAAATGGAACATAGTTTAGAGAAAACATGAATGAGTGTAGTTTAATTTCCTATGGTGAAACATATTTGAGCAAGTAAGGAGAAACAAACAGTTAATGCCAGGTACACGTTTATGAAGACACTGTGAGTTCAAGGGGATAAAACTGTCTGAAAAATTGAAAATTTTATAAATGTGAAAACTAATGCATTGAAATTTGAAAGTGATGAATGAAACTTAACATTGCCATTATGACAGTACATAATACCTTCTTGCATACAATAATTTTAGTAAATAATCAGAATATTTATATTTCACTACCTGTATCATTAAAGACTCCAGGAGTGACAAACAAAATATCTACTTGGGCTGAAATCTGCATTACTTAATTATTTTCTGTTTGTTAGAGTGTTTCTTTTAATGATCAGTGTAAATGAATATTTGATTATATTAACATTTGAGATGAAAATATTTGTATTTGGAACATTTAACACTAATGGAGTTGGCTATTTCCAGGGTTACGTGAACAAAATTTTCTTCCAAGTGAAAAAAATGTCAGTCATTGCTAATGCTATTAAACCAAGATATGCACCTGTCTTGTTGGTTATAGTATGATTCATAAACCATTTTGTAAACATTTACCTTAATTTAAACTACAGATTAGTCTTCTGAATTTTGTTATACTGTGTGCAAGCCAACAGACTAGGTGTTATAAGTATATGTTTTAATGTTATAGGAGTATCTTCAGTATAGTTCTCTACAGAGAGTCATACTGTTTTACTATTGTTTCTTTTCTTTCAAAGAACTTTCTGTTGACTTACTTGAAACTTGGTAGGGTTATATCTTGGTCCAGTATGCCCCAAAACCTTTTTCATTTAGTTCTTTTCAAGGATTTTATGGGGTCTTATGTCAAACCCAAATATGTATATTTTGGTCTACTGTGTGGTTGTACTTACTGTAGTCATCCAGGTGATAGTTGGCACAAATAGGAATATGTTATTTCAAGTGAGCAGAACTCAAACTGTTATAATATATTTACTAGAGCTTGGTGTCTGAAAAGGTGTAATTGATCACACATGTGATAACATTGAACCAATTTGTGTGTCCAGTTATTACCATCTCTGATTATTCCAACAATTAATTTAAGTTCAGAATGTATTCATTGGCATGAAGATAATCACCAAATTGAAATAAGGGTTTCTGATAGTTACTGTTTTAAATTATTCCAACAAATAATTTAAGTTCAGAATGTATTGATTGGCATGAAGATAATCACCAAATTGAAATAAGGGTTTCTGATAGTTACTGTTTTAAATTATTCCAACAAATAATCAGAATACTGCTAGCAAACTTGCTTGCTCTTTCTTTATTATAGCAAAGCTACAAAGACTATTTGCTGCTGTTACTATTGTGTAATTGCTGACTACGGGAAAGACACCTGGCTGCTAGTACCTGCTACTGACCATGAATGGAGAAACACAGTACTAACTGATTAATGGAACCACTAATATTATAAGTGCTTGGCTCTGTTCCAAAGTTGCTGAGATAATTACTCACCTGCCATCCTTCATGATGTAAATGTAACTAAAGCAGTTTAAATGTTAGGCATGCTTCTATCACCTTCAGTGGTCAGTTTTAATTGTTTTTTTTATTCCTTTTCAAGCAACCTTCTTCCTACATTTATGCCCTCATTATACGTCATTGTTTCACACTCATGGTACTGACTTTTTGAGGAACACATTTCTCCACACAGACATTATTCATCGTTTTAGACTCAGCTTACATAAGCTCAATCAATTCAACTGACCATGTGACCTCTTTGTAGTTGTTTAAATACTTTTTAGATTTAGTATTTCTAACTTTCAATGTAGGGTGTATATTTTCACAAAATTTGTCAGTCTTTCAGTTAACATTACGAGTCTTTTACATAAAAAGAATTTATCTTTTTTGCTCTTAGTAACACACAAGTTTACTTTTTTATACTAATGTACAGAATACTTTTTAATTAATTACATAATATACCAAAGAACACAGACTAATAACATAAGCTCCACATTGACTAAGTGATTTACAATTTCTATGGAGGGATTATTAGTTAGACATGTCTCAAAAGTCAGTAGAATAAAAAATTAAGTATAAATAGATGTTTTATACCATTTAGAATAAATAATAGTGATTTTCTTTTATAATTTGCTGTAATTCTATTAAGAAAAAGGGGAGATTTATATTAATTTAGTGTTTTTTTATGGTAGTTATGAGGGCAGTTAGACTGACCAATCTTATAGAGTTAAGGTAGAGAAAATATTAGATACAAAATAAAATTTTACTGTAAAAACATTTGAAATTTATTGAGTAGGTTTTAGAAATTATGCAAATGAAACATGGCATTTTCAAGTAAAGAAAAGTATTTTTAATCTTAATATGAAAATCACTTTGTACTTGGTACAGTTAATACTTTCACTCTGTATATTTGCAGAGACATTTTTAATGAAATTACTTCATTAAAAGTTCAGAGTTTAAACCGATAATTTTTATTGAAAGCATGTGGAATTTTATGGACTTACATGGAACATGTTAAAAGTTATAGTATTAAAACTATGGTGTTTTTCTGTTATACCCTCCATGATTTTAATAACTTTTCATCTATTCCTTTGCATTTTTAGTGACTTAAATTAAACATACAAATATGTATTTTATTTATGTAGTAAGTGTTTATATTAAATTTTAAAAAAAATATTAATAAGCATTATATTTATATAGTAAAAGCTTACCATTTGTTTGGTTTTATCAGAACAGTACCAAAACTGTAAAGGCCAATTTGAGGTCACAAACTTGACCAGTTTGACTGAGCCTGTAGCAAGAGAGTTAATATGTACTTGCATGTGTACACACACATACTGGAATGGTTTGTTATATTGATGAACTCTCTGGGCTCATAGTTGAAAGGTTGAAGGTTTCAAGTCTTGCTTGCTCCTTGTCATGTCCTTGAACAAGACACTTTAAATGCAGCAGGTCAGCCATTGATAAACTGGCATCCTTTTTTAGGAGGAACGTGGAAGAATGTTCATCTGTTTGTGCCAAGCAGTTTAAGGTGAACTATCATGTTCATCTGTTTGTGTCAAGCAGTTTAAGGTGAACTATCAGCTACTCTGTGCAGTCTAGGCATAAGGAAGGATTTCACTTGATATATATACACACAAACATGCACATTCATATATTTATGTATACAGATACCCATATTATTTTATTGTAAATAAGTTTTATCAGCTAATAAAAAATTATAAAACAAAAGGAAGGAAGGAATAAAGAAGTTTTATCAGTGTTTGATGATGTGAAGCAAACTTATGGCAGGAAGTTTTTATTAAGACTTAAGTCTGTATTCTACTGAATCTGTGTTAAGTCAAATGGCTTGTGAGTGACAGCAAATAAGAATATGCTGTATATAAACTATTCTATATCCAGTGCCATTAGGCCAGTTTTGCTTTGACAAAACAAAGTAGTAGCGGTCTAGAAGCAATATATATCATCAGATTCAGCAAATGAATTATAATTATTATCAGTCTTATTTACATAATGTACAAATAAGGTTTTTAAGGTAGGAATTAATAACAATATATTGTTATTATTTTTAACACTATTTATTATCATTGTTTTATTTCAATAAACTTGTTTTTAGAGTAATTATAGATTATCAGTGTTAACATTTCATAGTCTGATTTATATTTGAAAGTGTATTTGGCACTGATTTCCTTAAATTAATAAAACTAGAATAATGTAGAGAAATTGTGATTTTGTTTTCTAGAAAGAACTCATTATAATGTAGTAATCTACAAGCTCCAGTAAAAACTTTTTATGAAAATACTATTTGAATTATACTTCTAGTAACAGGAGAAATTACTTTCCCAGAAGAAAGATCTTCACCTTCCATCTTTGATTTCAAAGTCGCAAAGCAAGAAGAGAAGTATGGTGAATTAACAGAGAAAATCGAGGTATTTTGTAGTTTAAAACTTGAGAGAAACAGCTTCATATTTTAAATCAAATATTTTAGCTAGAATACCATTCTGAATTTTTAAAGGAAAATGTTTTATAGTCTTATGTAATGTTTCGTGTAGATTCCCCTTGTCAGGCAGTAAGAATTGTAACTCTCAACAACATTTCCCAAATGTTGTTGTTATAGCATTAATGTCCACACATTTACTTAAATTTTGATATTTAAATAGCAGTAAAGATTCTATAGTTGGAATGGATACAAATTTCACAGTTGTTTCAATAATTTCTTTATTTAATGTTGTTATATGATGAAGATAGGAGATAGGAGTGTATGGAAACAAAGTGATTATTATTCTGTCAGTGTTGTTCTGAGATCCGTAAAATATTCCTCTGTTTGTCATATCTTCATGAAAATTCTTCAGTTTTCTCTATTTTCATGTTTCTGTATTTTTGATCCAAACTTCTGTTGGAAGCATTAAGTTGATCTTGATCCAAAATATTGGCAAAATTTCACTCTTCAATACTTATCAAAGATAATGGTGAAGATAATGGTGTTGCCATATTGGAAAGTAAGGTTCACTAGTAAATCTACAGAATCAAATAAAAGTATGTTTTACTAAATATGAAATATGTTAAATTTGATTGTAAACATGAAATGGAACTTTCTGTTCAATAATAAAAAATAGAAAGGCTGATATGAAAAGAAGTACTTTCATATCTAAGTACTTTTGAAAGTTGTGCAACAGTTTATAAAATAGTTTAAGTATGAAATCAAACTTGATGATGAAACCAGATGCTGTTTAGAAAGTGAATACAGTTTCATGTAGGTTGGTGAAGTATTTTCACTGTGAAAACAAAAATAAATGTCTGGTTTTTATTTATTGTCACATCGTGTTTAAAGTTGTTGGTTTTGTATTTGTGTTAACATTATGGTCTGTGCCGAGGTGTTTGAAATGCTTTAAACTTCTCACATGTATGTGTTTTTAGTATTTTATGACTTTTACATTTTTGAGTGTAAATTATAGAGTTCAGATTCATATGGTGAGAAGAGTTAGTTGTTTTTATTTTCATAAAAAATCAATATATTGTTGTTGAATAGTGAGGTAAGTTATTTCTCCAAAAAGGGCTTGAAGGCCACTTGGAGGGGTCACATGTTGTAACCACTTGCATCATTATATAATAGGGTACTGTCTGTCTGTTAGCCAGTAGGCATTAAGAATATGTCATATCAGGGACACTTAACATTGCAATTCATACTGTCATGGTGTCAGTAAAAATGTGTGCATGTCATGAATCAAGATTTATGCACTCTGTAGGTTACAACACAGCATGATGTATGCACTCTGTAGGTTACAACACAGCATGATGTATGCACTCTGTAGGTTACAACACAGCATGATGTATGCAAGAGGTTACAACACAGCATGATGCACCTGTAGGTTACAACACAGCATGATGTAGGTTACAACACAGCATGATGTATGCACTCTGTAGGTTACAACACAGCATGATGTATGCACTCTGTAGGTTACAACACAGCATGATGTATGCACTCTGTAGGTTACAACACAGCATGATGTATGCACTCTGTAGGTTACAACACAGCATGATGTATGCACTCTGTAGGTTACAACACAGCATGATGTATGCACTCTGTAGGTTACAACACAACATGATGTATGCACTCTGTAGGTTACAACACAGCATGATGTATGCACTCTGTAGGTTACAACACAGCATGATGTATGCACTCTGTAGGTTACAACACAGCATGATGTATGCACAAGAACTAGAAGTGTTTGTTATACTCTTAATTCTGGTTTTATCTATTCTTGAAAAACAATATTTACAAGGACTGTGCAGAAGTACATTTAATGTATTCCATACTTCCTCTGTATATGATTGGTTTTTGCAAGAGAAGAATGGCACAGTTTGATTGTTTGGGTTTTTATTGGCATATTTAGTGAATACCCGACCTGTGAGATAGGGTTTCAAAGTACATTTCACAACAATCTGTATATACTGATTAAATATTGCAGCAGATGTAAGGAGTTGTATTTTAACTTAATAATTTTAGAAATAAGATGTGGGTTAAATAGATATTAAAAAATAATTAATACAGTCATTAATGTTATATTTTTTATACTTTTCAAGCAAAATAGAATCAAAAGGAAGGACTGAGTCAAAAACAGCAAATCCGTACATCTGACTAGTGACACCTTCCAGCACTGATATTACTGGTAGTTTCAGTTTTAAAAAGTTATAGCAAAGGTGATATTGTCTAATTTATAATGTTTTGTATCAGCCTTAAGGGAATACTCTTTTTTGTTTTTTTACTTTATTGACAGTACAAATCATTGTTTGCTATCAGTATCAACTATTTTTTTATTTAAGGATACAACTGTCAAGATAAATTCCAAGCAAACTGATGATTCACCACAAAGTGGAATTATATCCAGATTCAGTGAGAGTGATAATGAAATTCAAGATTTTTCAAAACATGGTGTTGTGGGTGTGAAAACTGAACCAGAAGCAGGACAGTTACAACAGATTAATTCTGAATCAAAAGTTTTATCAGGTGAGATTAGTGGCAGTTTTACTTCAAGTTAAATGTTCTAATCATGCATGATTTTAAGAAGTGTGTCATCCAGAATCTGTGTAGATTTATACTAGTTTTGTTTTATGATGCCCTCTAGAGGAATTATTTTGGTAAAATCTGATACCACATTGTCAGATTACTCAGGAAAACAAATTACTTAATTTATTTTTAACTTAAAAGGAGGAGCATTAGTGATAATCCACCTACACACTTGCATTAAACTTCCATTTAGTGTTGATAATCCATAATCTTTGATGTATATATTTATGCATGTAAAATTAGGCCTTGGTTAAAAATTTTAATCCACTCCTGGACCATCATTCTCTGAGGTCATAATCTAAAATGCACATTTTTTATGTAGTTTATTATTCTATTCAGATTCATTGTGTGGTATGTCTCTGCCATTTCACATGACTTTATCTTCTGGTGACTTTATAAGAACGGTTGCCATGTTGATTCAGAATGGCAGGTAAACAGTGTCATCACTTATAAATCTGTCTCAATGAACAGAGTGCAACCAGTTGTCTTTCAGTGCTCGTATATCCTGTAGTATAAATGAAAATGACGGATGTTTGTGAAATGTAGAAATGTGTATCAGAATTTTAAAACAATTCTCTCAATTTGTATTTTATTTTATCTACCTTTAAAATACAATTATTCTGCTTGACTGTGGTTCTTGGATGAAAATTGCACCATTGAAATAAATAAGTTACAGAATATAAACTTGCAGTCATTAAAAAACTTTGTTTTAAAATTTATGTAATAAGAAAAATGTACTTAATTATATTGTTAAAAAAATCGTAAAATTACAAATTTTCAGTTAATTTAAGTGTGCTTCAAACTAAAATATTAGTATGTTTAATATTTTCTGTGTATGATGTGTCACTTATAACTCCCTAAGATGAAAGTGAAAATAGTTTTTAACAAAATTATATTAAACTAATTTGAAACTTGTATCATTTGTTTGTCACTGTTACTTTATATTTAACCAGGCTAAAGTTTAATTACTCAGTTCCAGTTTCTTTGTGGATCTCTGCTGAACAGGAACCCAAACTAAATGCAAAAACAGCCTAACAAACAGTGGTCTTGCCAGGGAAATGAAACCAGGCTGTAACTGCATTCAACTTTGCTTGCTTAAGTAATTCGAATGGGCACAAAAAAACGAGGAAAATTAATGTAAAAAGACAAAAATATGAATGAGTTTAAAATTTATTACATATCTGCTTATCTTTAATAAATACTGTTGTAAGGCAATAAAAAATGTTTCGATACTAAATAAAGCTTTTGACATATTCTGTTTGGAAATGAGTAAAAAATGTTATTTACAAAGAATAAGAGACTAATAAAGCAGTTGAATAAGTAAAATTACTTTTTAAATAGACTATATTATAGGAAACACAGAGGGGTAAGAAAAAGTGATTTCCAAGGAATAAGTGAATGCATTAAAGATACAAGTTTAAGATTGTAAGTAACACCATTGGGAGGTGATAATGGTGAATAATAGAAATGAAGTAACTAATCACAAATATTTTTAAAGCCTAATGTCTGTAGTGTTAATAAGAATTTTCTTACTTCTAGAAGAATTGTGATTGAGATAAAATAATGGTAATGTGGAATACAGTGGTGTATTAATGTTCACCAGCACTTTAGCCTAGTAGGCTTACAGTTTCAGATGTGCTCCTTACTTGAGTGACTAACCAGAAAACTTATCCACCAACACAGAAAGAACAATAATTTAAAATACAAAAAATGGATGGATATTTTTGTTATTATTATTATATTGACATCTTTATTCCTAAGATGCACCCTCTCAAATTGTTCCACTCTAGGTTCAAGCCTGTTGGTTAATATGTCCCATGTGGAATATCATATATTCGCACCTCTTTGATTTTTAATGAAATGTATAGTGTAAATACAGCAAAACTTATAACAGTTACTTAAGTTTTCTGTTAAAGCCAAGTGACTATAAACAGTCAAAGTAGAAGACAGTTTTATTTGACTGTTTTCATAATATTATACATCTCTTGTATTGAGTTAGAGCAACAGAAGGAATGTTTTTGTTCAGTTTTACATCAGACTTTATTAGAATTGTTTATTAAATGGCTAATAATAATAACAGATTGTTATAAATATGCAAACATTGTTGAAGCTTTTGTTTTGTAATAATTGTATGGTTTGTTTATGTTTTATTATTTACATACATTCCAAGACTTTGATGTCTTATACGACGCACGTTTCTTTCAGTTAGTGTTATAAATATTCCTGCTGATAGATGACTTGTACTACAAAGCATGATTATTTCACTTAGGCCTATAGATATTTCAAAGAAATGTCCTGACAATATTATTCCATGCTTTGTATATTTAGGTTTAAATATTCTTGGATAGATTTATTGAAAAAGTATATATACCTTTAAAATTCCATTTTGTTTTACAGTTTATTCTATTAGAGCAATTACTTATAGCTGTTTATGATCTTAGTTAATTAACATAAGTTCACTAATTATCATATTTGTATGAATCCATCTTTTGATTATAGATCGAAAGGCATGCTTAAATAACTGCTGTGGAAAGCAGTTTTCTGTTTGTCATCTTTTTACGAAAACAAAATGGAAATCATTGAAATCAAGCAGTGGTGACATACTTGGTGAAACATTGTCAAGAGGAAATAAGAAAAACAAAAGTAAAACACATCACACTGGAGATAAACTGCACAAGTGTGTAGTGTGTGGCAAAAAGTTTGGAAGAAACAGTGGCTTAAAAAAACATGAGAGGATACACACCAAGGAAAAACTATATAGGTGTGTAATGTGTGGAAAACAATGTGAAAATAATACTGACTTAAAAAAACATAAGAAAGTACACATTGATGAGAAACCATACAGTTGTTTAGTGTGCAGAAAAAGATTTCTTAGAAATAGTGAGTTAAAAATACATGAGAGGACACACACTGGAGAGAAACCGTACAGATGTGTAGTGTGTGGCAAAGAATTTGGAAGTAGTAGCTATCTCAAAATACATCAGAGGATACACACTGGGGAGAAACCATACAGTTGTATAGTGTGTGGCAAGAAATGTAGAAAAAATGGTGACCTAAAAAAACACATGAGAACACACTCTGGGGAGAAACCTTATGGGTGTCTATTGTGTGGGAAGAAATTTGGAAGCAATGGTGAGCTAAAAATTCATGAAAGGACTCATACTGGGGAGAAGCCATACAGTTGTATAGTGTGTGGCAAAGAATGTGTAACAAATAGTGATCTAAAAAAACACATGAGAACACACACTGGTGAAAAACCCTATAGTTGTGTAGTGTGTGGCAAAGAATTTGGGAGTAATAGTCATCTTAAAAGACATCAGAGGATACACACTGGTGAGAAGCCATACAGTTGTGAAGTGTGTGGCAAAGAATTTGTAACAAATAGTTATTTAAAGATACACATGAGGATACACACTGGGGAGAGACCATATAGTTGTGTGTTGTGTGGCAAAGAATTTAGAAGCAATAGTCATCTTAGCATACATCAGAGGATACACACAGGAGAAAAACCGTACAACTGTGCAGTGTGTGGCAAAGAATTTGGACGTAATAGTCATCTTAAAAGACACGAGAGAATACATAAGGGTGATAAAAATCGTAAGTTTGTTTAAAGCTTTGCAAACAACTTAAATGTGATATCTTAAAGGACAGAGGGTACTATATGGGGGTAAAACCCCAGTGTACAATGCAAAGGAAAATTGTATAAAATGTTGCAGAATAGGGAGAATTCTTGTAGTTGTGATGTCTGTTGTAGGAAGTTTTCTTTGAAAGGATTCATAGAAATATTGTGTAGATAAAGGTTTTTTTTTTTTTGTATATGTGTGTATATATGAAAATGTTGTTGAAAAATATGTAATGAAACATTACTTGGGTAGAAAAATGCAATTATAGCATTTTTAACAAAGATTATGTTAGAGTTCCTATAAAATGTGTATAGATAGCAGTAACTAACTCCCAGGTATTTCTAGATTTGTTGCTACAAGGTTAGAATAGTAAGTTAAAATAATGAAAGAAATTTATGTTTGAGATTATGGTACTATAAATTTATATTTATAAATTTATGTTTGAGATTATGGTAGTATAAATTTATATTTATAAATTTATGTTTGAGATTATGGTACTATAAATTTATATTTATAAATTTATGTTTGAGATTATGGTAGTATAAATTTATATTTAAAAATAAAGAGGAATGAATCTTACAAAAGGTTGCACTAACATTTAGCTTGACCTGTTTTGATTAAATCCTGATTCAGATCCAGGCTAAATGAGTCTCGGTACGACTGTGTGATAATATAATCAAGCATGGTCTTGTGCTAACTTAATACCATTCATGTATTATAAGTTAGGTGTTTCAGATGTAATTATTGCAAATAAGTTTAATTGAACCTGATCATGGAAAACATGCATTTTTTTTTATTGGATGTACAACATACAAATATTATACATATTGGTTTGGGATCATTTTCTTAAAGTTAAGTAATCACAATGTCTGTATGAACCAATGGATCATAATATAATCTTGTGCTAAATAATACACATTCCTATATGGTTTTACTTGTTTGTTTGCTGCCATTCCCATAATTTTAAATGAACAGTTAATGGACCATCTGTTAGTTTAGTAGGAGCTTCCATGATTATATAATGGTCACACCATGTCATTGTAAGAACAGTGTTCACCACAAATAGATGTATGCCTGTGCACTGAAGAGACGACTTAACACATTTCTACATTTTGATATACTTTGAAACTGCACTGGGTTAGCTTGTAACAGTGGTTAGAAGCCTCAGGTAGCAATGTGGATTTAAAGGAACGAAATCACCATCCTGTTTCTCCTGTCTCCAACAGATGATGATGTTACAGATTCTGGATGAGACACTTCAAATGTAACATGCTTGTAAAAAAAGCTGTTATCATATGTTCACTGAGATCAGCTGTATTTATTGCATCTAATGAGTTCATTCACAACATCTTAGTCCCCTGCTAGTACAGCAGTAAGTCTCCGGATTTACAATGCTAAAATCAGGGGTTCGATTCCCCTCGGTGGGCTCAGCAGATAGCCCTATGTGGCTTTGCTATAAAAAAACAAACAAACAGAAACACACACAACATCCATGCTTATGTCAGCCTTGTTTATTACTCTTGTTTGGTTGTACAGTAGAAGAATGTGTCTATTTTATATATCTCTAGGGCACATAGAGAAAGATGTATAATGTAACTGTATTCTATTGTAATGCCTTTCAAACACCCCACATCCTACAAAAGATGATACAGCCTTGAAACTAGTATATGTATATTAAGAAGATAAGACAATGCTGGACTCCCACATTCAACAGTGTTGGTAGACTGGAACATAGCACTTGTTAACAATTTTGTGGAGGGCAAAAACTGCTAGAAAAACACTGAGTCAACTATTCTGATAAGAATTTTGTGAGTGACCTTAACTGGCTGCATGAATCTACTTACTTATGCTTATATGGTGACACATCTATTGTATTTAATGTCAGTAGTACTGATTGTATCATATCCAGAAATGTTCTGAATATGCCTTTGTTGTGGTAGTATATTCTGACTATATCTTTGACAGTAGTTTGAATAATTCATCTTTGATCTCACTAACATAAAAAAATACCTTCCAGTCGTTTAGAATTGGTTTTGCAATTGACATAGTGATACTGTTGCCAGTTTCATACTCTTTTCTTGTTTTTGCTTTCAAATTATGTGGGACATACCTTTCAAGTATAACATCCACTGGTGATACCTTTCAAGTATAATATCCACTGGTGATACCTTTCAAGTATAACATCCACTGGTGATACCTTTCAAGTATAACATCCACTGGTGATACCTTTCAAGTATAACATCCACTGGTGATACCTTTCAAGTATAACATCCACTGGTGATACCTTTCAAGTATAACATCCACTGGTGATACCTTTCAAGTATAACATCCACTGGTGATACCTTTCAAGTATAACATCCACTGGTGATACCTTTCAAGTATAACATCCACTGGTGATACCTTTCAAGTATAACATCCACTGGTGATACCTTTCAAGTATAACATCCACTGGTGATACCTTTCAAGTATAACATCCACTGGTGATACCTTTCAAGTATAACATCCACTGGTGATACCTTTCAAGTATAACATCCACTGGTGATACCTTTCAAGTATAACATCCACTGGTGATACCTTTCAAGTATAACATCCACTGGTGATACCTTTCAAGTATAACATCCACTGGTGATACCTTTCAAGTATAACATCCACTGGTGATACCTTTCAAGTATAACATCCACTGGTGATACCTTCAAGTATAACATCCACTGGTGATGTTTGTAAATATGCTATAATTACTGACAAAAGAATGGTTTGACTTTAGTGGTCAAAGGTCTTAGAGATTCTATATTGTATAACAAGTGAATGTAAATAATAATAATACAATAGTTTGTATAAACTACACAACTCATAAACATTTACATCTGAATGTATGACTAAAACATACAAAGGTACCTAAGCAATGTAAATACAACATTCCTAACCAGACATACCATTGGACAACTAGTTTGCATTATGATATCATACAACCAAATTGAGGCTTTATATCAACTATCACTCTAAGGGTGATATCCTTGTTGAATAGTCTTTTTGGTTTCATGTTTTGTGGAGTAACTCAAAAGTTTTGGAAGCTATGTTATCTTAACACCACTTAACTGTGAGAAACCTCACACTTGTAGTTTCTCCAAATGTAAGTTGTTTGTAATGTAATGTGAAAAAATAAAAATAAATAATTACCTAAAACAACATTACCAGTAGTGAAACCATAAAGCTGGGATGTCTGTGGTGAGGACATTTTAAAACATGTACACTTAAAAGTAATTATTGTGGAGATGAGCCACATATCAGTGAAAATTTTAATAAAATATAATATGACATAGTAGGATATATAAGTAAGATTTTATCTTATAATAGGTGTCAGTGGTTGGATGAGTTGAAATCTGAAAATTATCAGAATGTTTTTACCTTTTTGTAACTTAAACATTGTATGTATTCTGCATGAATTAAAAACTGATTATTTGAAAACTGCAAACTATATATTTAATACAGATACGGTTACATCAGTCATTCTCATTTTGAGGTTCACATACAACTTTTTGTTTAAATTAAACATTTTTGAAATACAAACCCAGGCTGATTTTAAAAAGATGAAAATCTTGTAGCAAGTGCCAGTATATTTAACATAATCCATTAATAGAATATTTTGTATGGTACAGTTGAAGAACATATGGTGCAATCTTTGTTAATCTGAAGGAAAGAAAACATTAATAAGTATATACAAGTTGAGGTTGACTTTAGAAGTGGAGACAGATGTGTGTATATGTAAGCTGGAAGTACAAATTGGGTTTATTACAAATGTTTTAATATTTTTGCATACCACAAACATCAGCTCTATATACCAAAGTTTGAGAATTAGTGTTGGATGATATTTTACTATTTTTGGGAAATGTTATTGCTTTTGGTACATCTGTTTTTATTACCTAACTACGAGTGAAAATAGAAGTGTGCAAGATGTAGTTTATATATTCACTTCTTGAGCCTAGAATTCTGACAATTATATTAAATAAAATATTAATGTTTATAGGAGTTGTGGAATATGAGTTCATTGAAAAACACATATTATTTAATGTTTATAGGAGTTGTGGAATATGAGTTCATTAAAAAACACATATTATTTAATGTTTATAGGAGTTGTGGAATATGAGTTCATTAAAAACACATATTATTTAATGTTTATAGGAGTTGTGGAATATGAGTTCATTAAAAACACACATTATTTAATGTTTATAGGAGTTGTGGAATATGAGTTCATTAAAAACACATATTATTTAATGTTTATAGGAGTTGTGGAATATGAGTTCATTAAAAAACACATATTATTTAATGTTTATAGGAGTTGTGGAATATGAGTTCATTAAAAAACACATATTATTTAATGTTTATAGGAGTTGTGGAATATGAGTTCATTAAAAACACATTATTTAATGTTTATAGGAGTTGTGGAATATGAGTTCATTAAAAAACACATTATTTAATGTTTATAGGAGTTGTGGAATATGAGTTCATTAAAAACACATTATTTAATTATTATAGGAGTTGTGGAATATGAGTTCATTAAAAAACACATTATTTAATGTTTATAGGAGTTGTGGAATATGAGTTCATTAAAAAACACACATTATTTAATGTTTATAGGAGTTGTGGAATATGAGTTCATTAAAAACATATTATTTAATGTTTATAGGAGTTGTGGAATATGAGTTCATTAAAAACACATATTATTTAATCTTTATAGGAGTTGTGGAATATGAGTTCATTAAAAAACACATATTATTAAATGTTTATAGGAGTTGTGGAATATGAGTTCATTGAAAAACACATATTATTTAATGTTTATAGGAGTTGTGGAATATGAGTTCATTAAAAACACATTATTTAATGTTTATTGGAGTTGTGGAATATGAGTTCATTAAAAAACACATATTTAATGTTTATAGGAGTTGTGGAATATGAGTTAATTAAAAAACACATTATTTAATGTTTATAGGAGTTGTGGAATATGAGTTCATTAAAAAACACATATTATTTAATATTTATAGGAGTTGTGGAATATGAGTTCATTAAAAAACACACATTATTTAATGTTTATAGGAGTTGTGGAATATGAGTTCATTAAAAACACATTATTTAATGTTTATAGGAGTTGTGGAATATGAGTTCATTGAAAAACACATATTGTTTAATGTTTATAGGAGTTGTGGAATATGAGTTCATTGAAAAACACATTATTTAATGTTTATAGGAGTTGTGGAATATGAGTTCATTAAAAACACATTATTTAATGTTTATAGGAGTTGTGGAATATGAGTTCATTAAAAAACACATATTTAATGTTTATAGGAGTTGTGGAATATGAGTTCATTAAAAAACACATTATTTAATGTTTATAGGAGTTGTGGAATATGAGTTCATTAAAAAACACATATTTAATGTTTATAGGAGTTGTGGAATATGAGTTCATTAAAAAACACATATTATTTAATGTTTATAGGAGTTGTGGAATATGAGTTCATTGAAAAACACATTATTTAATGTTTATAGGAGTTGTGGAATATGAGTTCATTGAAAAACACATATTTAATGTTTATAGGAGTTGTGGAATATGAGTTCATTGAAAAACACATTTAATGTTTATAGGAGTTGTGGAATATGAGTTCATTGAAAAACACATATTATTTAATGTTTATAGGAGTTGTGGAATATGAGTTCATTAAAAAACACATTATTTAATGTTTATAGGAGTTGTGGAATATGAGTTCATTAAAAAACATATTATTTAATGTTTATAGGAGTTGTGGAATATGAGTTCATTAAAAACACATTATTTAATGTTTATAGGAGTTGTGGAATATGAGTTCATTAAAAACACATTATTTAATGTTTATAGGAGTTGTGGAATATGAGTTCATTAAAAAACACATTATTTAATGTTTATAGGAGTTGTGGAATATGAGTTCATTAAAAAACACATATTATTTAATGTTTATAGGAGTTGTGGAATACGAGTTCATTAAAAAACACATTATTTAATGTTTATAGGAGTTGTGGAATATGAGTTCATTGAAAAACACATTATTTAATGTTTATAGGAGTTGTGGAATATGAGTTCATTGAAAAACACATTATTTAATGTTTATAGGAGTTGTGGAATATGAGTTAATTAAAAAACACATTATTTAATGTTTATAGGAGTTGTGGAATATGAGTTCATTAAAAAACATATTATTTAATGTTTATAGGAGTTGTGGAATATGAGTTCATTAAAAAACATTATTTAATGTTTATAGGAGTTGTGGAATATGAGTTCATTAAAAAACACACATTATTTAATGTTTATAGGAGTTGTGGAATATGAGTTCATTAAAAAACATTATTTAATGTTTATAGGAGTTGTGGAATATGAGTTCATTAAAAAACACACATTATTTAATGTTTATAGGAGTTGTGGAATATGAGTTCATTGAAAAACACATATTATTTAATG
The DNA here is from genome assembly GCF_004210375.1 of Tachypleus tridentatus. Taxonomy (NCBI): domain Eukaryota; kingdom Metazoa; phylum Arthropoda; class Merostomata; order Xiphosura; family Limulidae; genus Tachypleus; species Tachypleus tridentatus. The sequence continues at coordinate 174,266,798 of NC_134825.1, forward strand.
TTTATAGGAGTTGTGGAATATGAGTTAATTAAAAAACACATTATTTAATGTTTATAGGAGTTGTGGAATATGAGTTCATTAAAAACACATATTATTTAATGTTTATAGGAGTTGTGGAATATGAGTTAATTAAAAAACACATTATTTAATGTTTATAGGAGTTGTGGAATATGAGTTCATTGAAAAACACATATTATTTAATGTTTATAGGAGTTGTGGAATATGAGTTAATTAAAAAACACATTATTTAATGTTTATAGGAGTTGTGGAATATGAGTTCATTAAAAAACACATATTATTTAATGTTTATAGGAGTTGTGGAATATGAGTTCATTAAAACACACATTATTTAATGTTTATAGGAGTTGTGGAATATGAGTTCATTAAAAAACACACATTATTTAATGTTTATAGGAGTTGTGGAACATGAGTTCATTGAAAAACACATTATTTAATTATTATAGGAGTTGTGGAATATGAGTTAATTAAAAAACACATTATTTAATGTTTATAGGAGTTGTGGAATATGAGTTCATTAAAAAACACACATTATTTAATGTTTATAGGAGTTGTGGAATATGATTTCATTAAAAAACACATATTATTTAATGTTTATAGGAGTTGTGGAATATGAGTTCATTAAAAAAAACACATTATTTAATGTTTATAGGAGTTGTGGAATATGAGTTCATTAAAAAACACACATTATTTAATGTTTATAGGAGTTGTGGAATATGAGTTCATTAAAAAACACATTTTATTTTAAGTACAAATAGTTACTTAACGTAAACTTCACTCCAATTTAACTTACATCACAAACTTGCATGACTTTAGACTTTATTTATTGAGGAACTGTTGTGACAAAGGATGTTATACTAATTGCTAACTGAAATTATCTGAAAGTAATCACTTGATTCAAAACAATTTGTAAATTTCAGCTCACTTTTAAATGTTTGGCATCTAGTTTGCTTACGGTTTTTTAAAGATCTGCTTGTAATCATGCCCAGCTTATGTTATTTTTAAGATTTCAGTAGAACATTCATATTTGTCCTATCATGTACGGTTGAATAATTACATTATAATTATTGGATTAGGTATTGGTTTTACTGATCAATAAATAGGGCTAATTTTTTATTATTGCTGTTGACTATGTAATAATAAATACAAATAACTTTCGATAGAATGTTACTGTGGTTAGATATAAAGTAAAAAGTGGAATATTGCAGTGTTACTTTTTAGATAGAGTTAAGTGTGTATTATGTGCTTTCTTTATTTGCTTTGAACTAACAAATTAGTCAAATATGAATTAGAATGTTTTTTTAAAGTGATATTTGGAATTGATAAGTAAACTACAACCTCCCAGATAAATATTAGAAATGGTGACTGTTTTCAAGCTCACTTTAAAATGAGATTACCATCCAGGCAAATTTAATTTTTAAATAATTCAGTTGTTCATGACACGTAGTGTTTTTAAAATATCCATCACCAAGATGTGGGAAGTGAATGTATTGTGGTTTTAATAATGCAGTCTGTGATGTATGAAAATGTTGTTTGGTTAATCTGGGTTCTCTTGTTTCACTTACAATCCAAAACAGGAGTAGGTGAGTTCAGAAGACTAACATCAGAGGTAAAATAATTTGTGTAATTTATTAGTGACAGTTGTATTATAATTCATTTTAATTTTGACATCCGGGTTTTGATTAGTTTCAGGTTTAACTGAATTGATTTCAGAATGACTTGTATGGTAAATTTTGATAATGAAATTTAAGGTTTTATTATTAACACATTAACAGATAAAAGTTTAAAATTTAATTTTTTAAAAATAATGATTCATAAATCCGTGAAATACGAGAAAACCCACTTGTACCCATACCAGCCGTTTTTATGTATATATAATGTTCCATAAAGAAATCTTCATTTGCAGACTAATAAGGGAACTCTTCACTAACCCTCCAAGAGAAAATTAATTTGAACAAACTAGAGCTAAATAATTTTAAAATAGAAGAAACAAAAAGTCTTTACTCAGTTTGTAGAGCAACATATCACTTCAGCAACTTTCAGTGTTAGTTTTCACTTGTGTAAGCCACAATAGCAGATTGCAGTCACTTACTGATATTAGTAGTCAATTGAACAGGTTTCCAAAGTAGCTAATGTCCAAACAATAGTCAGTGCCTTCTTGTGTTCACCTTTGGCTAAGGAAGATGATAGGCTATGTGATGTGTCAGTTTAAACTAGGGTTAATAAGGATGAGAATATAATATGTTTCAGAACTAGATAAGTTTCTTTCCTCTCTTCAGTCCATGTGTTAAGAGTTTGGAGATGACTTGTTGGTTCCATCTGTAAGTGGGAGTGCTGTCTATAGCAGTGCTTCCCAGCTTTTTTTAATACCAGAAGCTGATTCACATACCACTTAAAATGTCACATACCACTAAAATTTAAGTGTGACAAAAAACATTATGATATACATATGAATATTCACTTGCCATTCAAAAACACAGTTTCTTCACTTTGTTTGAACAAGGTTTAATCCACTATTGTCTTGCTAGGCCTATTGCATCCAGATGCCTTAACACCGAGAAATAAAAGGAAGGTTGTCAAAACAGCAATGAAATGATTCTGAAAAAAATTTTGGGTGTTATCATGAGAGACAACTGTGCAATAACAACATAACAGTGGTGAAAACAGAATCATTCTTGTCATACGTCAGGAGACAATAAGTCAAGTGTTTTGGATATCTAATTACACAACATTCCAATTCTTGCCACAAAGAGCATTCAGTACAAAGATAAACAGATGGAAAGGAAAAGGTTGATATACAAATTATGGATTGAAGGTGTCCTTAGTACCTTTGGAAACATTATACAGAAGGTGAATAATTAGCAAGAAAATATTCGCTGCATGTTTTCTCAACACTGCAAAGCATAAGAGGACAGCAAAATGTCATGGAGGATGTGTATAGGCCCTTAGTTCAAAAATGGAGTTTTTAATGGTTTTATGATGTAGTGTCCATAGAATTTTATCTTGAACACTTGGAAAGCAAGGTGTACATGGTGAAACTTCTAGTTATTGTAGTTGGTAGCACTGTAAATATTATCTGGACACATACTCAGAATAGATCACCTAAAATTCAGTAATGTTTCAATGTACATCAGGAAGCTGAACTTGCAACCAGAGTATTTAAATTCCTCTACCATGAAACAAGCTTGCCCTTTCAACCCCAGGGGGCATTATAATGTGTTGACCAATCCAACTATTGGCTGGTAAAAGAGTAGCCCAAGAGTCAATGGTGGTTAGTGATGACTTGTTGCCTTCCCTCTAGTTTTTCACTACTAAATTAGGAAGTCAAGTGCAAATAGCCCTTGTGTAGCTTTATGTGAAATAAAAACAACAAAAAAAAACAAGTCAAAGCATCCAAACTGTTATAACTGAAAGGCACAAAATATCTGGTAAATATTTTACCATGATATTCCACTTGAAGAGTATGGATTTATCTGATTTTTTCAAGAAGTAACCAAAATATAGTCATACCAATTGTTGATACTACTCTGTGCAAGACATAAAATTCTAAGCTCTTCAAAAGTATAATCTTTATTTGCCTTGAAAGAAACAAATGTGCACTCTCTATGGGTCAGAGCTTTGTGCAAACACACAGCTTGCATTACCCTTGGTACGGCTCTGATCACAAACAACTATCTCTACTGCTAAGTATTTCCAGTATTATCCAAAATGGTTTGGAAATCAGATGTTACTGCAATCAACCTTCCAAATTAGAGTTGCTCCAGCTTGTACTTTAATGTATAGGGATGTCAAAATATGAGATGCAGACTAATATAGTTTAAACAGAGTTGTTTTGATGCTGCTAGCAAGTATTATTGCTAAACCTAGTCTCTATGGTGTAGATTCATGATATCAACTAATGCAGACCTTAACCACGTGAGATTATAATCCTGTGAATACTGTAACACGTTTGTACTGGAAGACTAATAAACTGAAATTATCCACCAATAAATGTACTTCACATCCAAACAATAACAAAATATGTATCTCAAGCAGCATGTATTAAAACTTTTATTGAAATAAAGAACAATTTCGGCCTTCTTAGGCCATATTCAGGTTAACAAAGTTTTTTAACCTTCCAACCGTCTTCAGATAAATTTTTACTTCAAGTGGGCTTCTCGTCATCACGAAGTGTATAGTATGGACCCTTCATCACTGATATATTTCCAACTAAACCATTATGATCTACAATATATGATCATTTCAATCTGTTTGACAGGTAATACACGAATTATCAATCATGCACGTGATTGTGTATATAACCCTCGCAGACAAACCCTCAAATTGAGGATGACAGTAAAATCATGGCACACCTCTAAAAATAACAAGCTAGAGGAGTTAGTTCCTCACAGTTTAGATTTTCTTAGATCTAATTTGTTCTACCCTTTGCTCAGCTAATGTACTAGCAATGGACTGTAGTAACGTGTGAGCTAATAGCTTAACTGCTATAAACCTCAGAGAGAGGACTATTCTCTGTGAATGAAAGCCTACAATACCTCCAAAGTTTTTCCTTGAGGAGCACATATTGTAATAATTGCATCACCATCGTGATCCAAAGTAGCCACTAATACCATTTTTATACTTAATTTATAGTGCAGTAACCATCTTCTGGTGCTTGCATTACTTACAGTTTGAAAAAAAACGCTCTCGCCGTTTTTCTGCCTTTAGCTGAACAAAATGTTGGGCACCACGTTTTTCTGACTTATATCAATGATTTAGCCAATTGTGCATCTTCAACTGCTCGTATAGGTGTAAGTAGTTTTATTCACCATAGTGAAGCAAACATAAAACTGTCTCTTTCAATTACTTCTATCAAAGCTACTTATTTGTCACAAATAACGTGCACAAAGTTCGTACACTAATGGAATCGTCATTATCTGTGTGGTTCACCACCATTGCTACCGCAACAGCCTTTTACACTTGCATAACATCTGAATTATTGTCATTCAATAACAAACAGGTTCTCACTTTATTTCGATGCTGGATGAAACTGTAAAATGTAGTTGTACCCCTGCTGTATTATGCTTCATTGTGTAATCTTACATTATCAACTTAAATAGTGCTTGGTTTAGTCTATCAATGCATTTTATATTATACAAATGGCAGGGATGCTATAAAAGTATTACATCTGCATAACAGTCACAGATCTTTTCTGATTAAAAAGCTGCGCTTGAGCGCATGTGGACAGGTAATAATACCCAGGTGCACACCCTCAGGGTTCACTTATTAGTTCGCAAAATTTGAAGTTTATAGGTTCTTTACTCCGGGAGCAGTGGCGATCATGCACATAGACACGCCTTTTTATTATTACAGAAAAATATTACTTAATTAAATCGTCATTAGTGAAGTTGACTTTGAAATTAGTGTAGTGTAGAAGCTATACCATGGACATGTTTCTTAGATAGTGTAATAAAGCAGTGCCATGAGAGAAAACAAGAAGCATCAGTTAGGATAGGAACAAATTTCAAATATTTTCGTCAGTGATATATTAAAGAGGGCACAGATTAATTCCCGCACACACAGTAGCATTTTACGACATGAGATAACACAATGAAATAAAACAGATGGATAAAAAAGTGTTACAGAAGATAAACGTTTTGCAGAAGATGACTTGTAAGTTAGAAAGAAAATGGAGAGGACTTACTAACCAATGACTTGTGTTCGTTGTCGGAAAATTGTAACATATGAGTATGTAAGTACTTCGTAAAAATGACTTGATGTTTAACTTTTTAGATTTTCACACAGATAAAGACTTGTAATTATTTTAAAAGTAAAGAAAATGGAGTTGTTAATGATTATCTAGATAATCTTAAAGTTAAAGACGCTGTGTATTGCTTTTACTGCAAACTGTTGTCAGTGTCCAGAACATTTCTCTGTAAAGATGGGCTTTCTTATTGATAGCTGTGGAACAAGGCTATCATATCTTAGCTTCCCTCCCCTTTAGTTCATGTGCATTTTTTTCAAAATTTAAATTTGTATATATTGAGGTATTGACGTAGGTTACTCAGTTTTTCCAGTCTCTGGTGCGCGAAAAAATCGTCAGTTGGCAGTTACTCACGTTTTCTTATGAGGAAGATAACATCTTCCGTGGTATTGTTGACGACTCAGATAACAGCTGTGGCTGGCACATTTTTTGTATTTGGAAATATATAGACAAATGTAACACTTACAAAATGGGCCATGCATCAGCCTAACTTTGTGGTTTTTTTAAATGTAAAACCAGGTTTACCAAGAGTAAGAAAAGACATTTAGACTGTTAGTTTTAGAACGCAAGATAATTTTAAAGACTTTATTACATTTTCTTTAAATATAACTTTTATGTCACTTTAACGTTTTCAATTGGCAAGTTGTTATAGCATATTTGTATCTCAGGAAATACTAATTTTCAAGAACGAAACTTCATTTTGCATAACGTTAAGCTTAAAGCTTTGGATAATTTCTAAAAATTAATTGTCTTATTGTATATTCATGTAACTACTTTGCATTATATTGGTGGAACTTCACCAACGTTCATTAGGTCCATGCGTGGTTACATACAAATTTTCAGTTTTGTGTTTTTGCATTTTTACCAATAACTCGCATCCTCTGGACGGATCTTAATCAAATTTAGTATAAGTTTCACTAGGTCCAGAGGAAAATTGCATACAAATTTTAAATTTTGCGATTTTTATGGGCGTTTTTTTTTACCGTTTCTTCGCCCGCTGTTGGTGGATCGTAACCAACTTTGGCATGAAGTTTCATTGTATCCATGTGGATATAAATGCAACTTGTGGTTTCACGTTTTTATTTTGAAGTTTTTATGGGGATTTTGCGTTTTTCACAATTACATGTAGGGGGAGCACATTTTTTATGTCTTAAGATAATCTTTCATTGATTGTACTAGATGGCGAGGGTACTCCAGCTTGTATTAAAATATATTATTGATAACATTAGGAGAAAACGTTGGTTTAATGAATCATTTTAACTCAAAACTATAACACCCTTTAACCCCAGTGTTTTCGAAGAAGAAAGCTCAAGTGTTCGTTTGAGATATGCTATTAATTAACTTGAATAATTCAGTACTCTTTATACAACGAGGGAGAAAGAATCAAATACAAAATAAGCAAAAGTCAGGTGCAAATTGATTTAGTAAAGAAATCAGATAGTGGATGTCAATGATTTGGCATGGAAAAACTTCTGGTAGATTTTATAAATTGTAACGCTCACATATCCACGAAAAAGACAAACCGAAACACTGGCAAAATAAAAACAAAATGCATGTTTCTGAATTTGTTTAATGCCTCATTCCTTTCTATCTTTCAATCGATTATGAAAATTTTAGTAAACACCAATAAAAATTTCTGCTCTGTTCTGAGCCTCTGTTAAAAATAATAACAATGGAAAAATGAATTCGCGTTTGATATTTTGGAAGAACAATACAGTTTGATGTTGATTTTATGTTCAACTTTGAAAATATATTTGTAGTGTCGCACCAAGCATGCTCGTCCTTTCAGCCGTGGGGGCGTTATAATGTGTCGGCCAATCCCACTATTCGTTGGTAAAAGAGCAGCCCAAGAGTTGGCGTTGGGAGATGATGACTAGTTGCTTTCCCTCTAGTCTTACACTGCTAAATTAGGGACAGCTAACGCAGATAGCCCTCATGTAGCTTTGTGCAAAATTTAAAAACAAACACAAATATTTCTAGTGTTATCAGGCGGATGTGGCGATGAACACCACATATCTGCATGTAAAAAAGAACAAGATACACCAAAATGCTGCAACTGTGGAGAAACACATACAGCAAATTATAAAGGGTGCGACAAATATAAAAAGATAAGACAACGTATTCATGAAATAAAACCAATACAAGACGATACATATAACACAATAGTACAACAAACACACACAACTACAGGACCAACTACATATGCACAAAAGTTGAAAGACAACATTACACAACCAAAATCACTAACAAAAGAACAACAAAATTCAACCAGAACAGTAAGCAATTTACAAGAACTTTACAAAAACACATACAACAAACATCCAAGAAAACAACAATCTTACAATAAAAGACAGCACAAACGATTAAACAAGTTTAATAGCAAATATAATTAAAAACATTCTTAGAGTTCATTACAGAATTAACAAAACCAACCCAATCTAAAAATAGCATAGACCTCTTCATAAGCATCGCTAAAAACACATAACACCATACATACCGCAACTAATCACAACAATCACAGGATACATGCTAAAAACGTAAATTCACAGTTCTAAGCATCAACATCCAAGGTGCACTTGCTTCCAAGAAACACGAGATCGAAGACATAATAAAAGATACAAACCCTAATATTTTTATTCTAAGTGAAACCCTAATTTATCCCAATAATAGATTCAAAATATGTAACTATACGTCAATAAGAAAAGATAGAACAAATAATCAATACACCAACAGAGGAATTATGCTATTATACAAAAACAACCTTTCCGTTACTGAAATCAAAATAAACAGTAGTAACGAAAATACAATGGTTGATATCCTCTTAGAAAACCACTCGATAATAACAGTAGCAGGTATATATTGTTCTCCAACTAAATACACTGACATAAATTTCATCCACATCTTTTCCCACAACCAAAATACAATTGTAGTAGCCACCTACGTTCTAGACTTATAAAAAAAAAAAAAAAACTGAAAGAACATCATACATGGACATTGCCCTGAAAAGGACCTGGGTTATGCTTATCACTCTGGCCCTCTGTATTTATTTTAAATATAATAATAAGTCCACTCAAACAATGTAAAGGAAGGAGGAAAAGGTCTAGTATACCTGACCCTCTTGGGTATACAAATTTATATACCCAAACACCTAAAGAGAGAGAGAGTGTGTTATCAGAGGTTCAAGGAAAATTTAAGATTTATTTGCATTTACGAAATGTGGCTTCACCCCTTTTATGCGCCAAATATTACTACAAATTAACGAATCACAGATATCGAAAGACTGCGATCTAATGTATTGTATTGATGAATGCTTTCAGACTTTAATATATCGAAGACATTCATTATTTGGGGTTTTTAATTACGGGACCATGTGCAAAGGGGCGGAAATGTAAATTCATTATTAACCAAAAAAATAAATAAATAAACGAAAAAAAAAGAGACCGGGACGTGGAGAATTGCCCTATTCACACCAATATTATATATTAAACTAAAGCAAGTAAAAACTCGATTAGCTTTAGTTAACAATTAAATCCGCCCGCGCATGTTGCGTACATGGATAGGGCGAAGAAACTACGCATAACGTATTTAAAATAAACGTGTCTTTTCTCATTTATTTGTTAGCGTAAATGTAATTATTCGATAAAAGTGGACGCTCCATTGCAATCGATATTGACATTGAGTTTAAACTTCAAATAAGGCTCGAAAAACAAAAATGGTAGGAATTTCAAATGAACATTTTCTGACAGTAATATGAGTTTATACTACTAGTAGTACTACATTCGGTGTTAAGAAGGAAAAAACGTATTACTATTAGTAGTAATAAAAGAATCGATATTAAAAGTGTAATAGTTGTTAAACTATTCGGGCTCGCGTATCATTTGTTGTTTTAACTTTTTGAACTTTAAAATTAAACTGAGGTCTAGTTTAAAAGGAACGAACAAACAGATCTCGTAGCAGAATTTAATATTCTTGATAGAAACTAATTACTGGGAAGAATGTAACTAATTCTTGTGCAACTGAAAAATATATGGTGCTTTTTTTTTCAATTTGAAATTGATTGCAATAAAACAGGAGCGTCTTTGCAGGCTGAGACCGAGAACTAGTTTATAATTTAGAATTGAGAAGAGTCGTGTCTAAAGCTCATATTGGGCTTATTAAGTTATTATACTGCTTTTGTATGTCACTGATATCAGATTCGTGTCCTACCAGTGGTATGCGTATTAGGGTTTGAGTATCCTGTACTTGTGAGTAATAAAAGCAGTGATACTATTTAGCCGATATGCCCAGTGTTTTTTCAGTTTCCTAGAGATTTAGAATTGTTTTATATTCCAGATAGGATGTGGGCAGTCCTGGATTACTCAATAGGCGGACTAAGCATGTGCTTTTGGCACCAGCAAAGTAGGAGCACACACACACACACAAAACAACTATTTTAATTTCAGCATACAACTTTGTTTCATTTCGAAAGATAAAAATATATCGTTTGCGGTTTAGTATTGCTTTTATTTTAACCTATGTGTATATATGGGGCACTATAATTTTTTCATCGCTTAGGCCTATAAATGTCTTAATTTGTCGCTAAAAGATTTTAGTAAATTTGTGCAGCTGTGAAGGTCTGTTGCAGTTTTTTTGGGAAGTACCCATTGCCTGTAATTTGGGGTATCAGGGGTATTAATATTTAATACAGTGGGTAACTTATAGGGTAGCAGTATTCTTCCACTCATGATCTATTTTAGCTTAGTCTGAAAATGGAAGGTCAGAAGTTTAAACAAAAATGAAGGTTTTTGTTTTTTAATTTGGAGTTTAAACAACTTAGTAAAATTAATAAAATAAGCAAACATATGAACGTCATACGTGAAAATGCATATGAGTGACAGCATCCATAAAAACAAAAAATTCTCTCACTACCATGAACTGTGTTGATTTCCTCATCAAAATTTGAATCGGGTTCTTTCAGGTCAGCCAAAATTTCTTCAGCATGGTACTTAAGAGAAATTGACTAAACAGATGTATCTTCATCCAGATAGTTCACATCTGTTTCAGTTACATTTCTGGTTCATGTGTGCAAATACTTTATAATGAATTTCTCGACGGCAACTTGTAGAAGGGGAGTTTTTCACAATGAAAACTGGTGTTAAATTCATTAAACTAACCACAGACTTTATCCATAAATGTATGATAACTTTAGATCAGACCAAGCTGAGGCACCTGTTCTGCAACTAATGAAGAATTTATATTTATATGAATAATTTATTTGACACATAATTTACACCACTTTATTTCATACCTACTCTATCTCTCACCTACTTTATTTCACACCTGTTTTATTCTGTAGGGATGATACAATGACTTTATTACTTTTAATAATCCCTCTCTACATCTTCCTAGTTTCTCTGAGTTGTTTTTGAGAGATCACGTTAGTTCTTTCATCTTTCTGGGTCAAAATAGACTTTGGACTGAGCATGTAATAAATGATTAATGAGAACTATAATTTCAAAATTACTAGCTGTAACTTCATGAAATTTTTTAGAGCTTTCAGTAAACATTACAGGAAATTCCTTCACAAGAAATAAGAATAATTTTTTTTTGTGAAGTTTTATCTCTAAATTTAGGAAGCTCTTAATAAGTCAAGTCTGAGTGAAAGGTGATTTTCAGCTAAGAATAAAGTTTGTGTATTTCAGTTTTCATATTTTATTTACATATCCTCTAGAACTTTGTAAATAAATCTTTTAATCTACTGTCTTCTCTAACCCTAACTGTAGTAAAATCATCAATGTATAGTAACATGAAAAATAAAAAACAAATCTCACTCCTTTCATTTTCCTCTACAATGGCTGTATATTGTAACAGAAAATTACACATTATTTATTCTTACAGTGAAAGTTAATATTTTACAAATTATAATGGTCGAGTTACCAACATACACTGTCAAACTACAATCACACATTACAGAATCCTCTCCCAGTGTGTGCATGCTAACATGAATATTGCTTTACACACGTTTTTTTATTTAATCTAAGTTTGTACACTGTTATTACTGTTGATAACTAGTGTACGTAAATAACAAGAAATTTAGTACTTGTAGATCTTGTACCAACTTTATCAAAAGTTAACCCTAATTTGTGGTAGAGTCACTGGCAATATTTTATGTAATTCTTTTTTATTCCAAATATAAAGAATATATATTAGCAGAATATTAAAACACATAAAAATACAACATTTTAAACTTTTATAATTTAACTAAGCAATTAAGTGAGCTAAAATAATTCCCTTAGCTGGGTAAAGTGTGGTGATTCAATGTCAGCCAGAATAAGCTAGTCTCATAGAGAATTTGGTAACTTTAAATTTTCTCTTCTTATTGGTTATAAATAATTCAACAGCAAAAGTTTGAGTTTTTGGTTTAAATATCACTCAATTAGAACTTTACTCTTTGTTCTTGAGTTTCAACAGGTGAAACTTGACTCTTTGTTCTTGAGTTTCAACAGGTGAAACTTGACTCTGTTCTTGTGTTTCAACAGGTGAAACTTGACTCTTTGTTCTTGTGTTTCAACAGGTGAAACTTGACTCTTTGTTCTTGAGTTTCAACAGGTGAAACTTGACTCTTTGTTCTTGAGTTTCAACAGGTAAAACTTGACTCTTTGTTTTCCAGTTTGAACAGTTAAAACTTGACTCTTTGTTCTTGAGTTTCAACAGGTGAAACTTGACTCTTTGTTCTTGAGTTTCAACAGGTGAAACTTGACTCTTTATTCTTGAGTTTCAACAAGTGAAACTTTACTCTTTTGTTCTTGAGTTTCAACAAGTGAAACTTTACTCTTTGTTCTTGAGTTTCAACAAGTGGGGTCACTGAACTTTACTCTTTGTTCTTGAGTTTCAACAAGTGAAACTTTACTCTTTGTTCTTGAGTTTCAACAAGTGAAACTTTACTCTTTGTTCTTGAGTTTCAACAGGTGAAACTTTACTCTTTATTCTTGAGTTTCAACAGGTGAAACTTGACTCTTTGTTCTTGAGTTTCAACAGGTGAAACTTTACTCTTTGTTCTTGAGTTTCAGCAGGTAAAACTTGACTCTTTGTTTTCCAGTTTGAACAGTTAAAACTTGACTCTTTGTTCTTGAGTTTCAACAGGTGAAACTTGACTCTTTGTTCTTGAGTTTCAACAAGTGAAACTTTACTCTTTGTTCTTGAGTTTCAACAAGTGAAACTTTACTCTTTGTTCTTGAGTTTCAACAAGTGAAACTTTACTCTTTGTTCTTGAGTTTCAACAGGTGAAACTTTACTCTTCGTTCTTGAGTTTCAACAAGTGAAACTTTACTCTTTGTTCTTGAGTTTCAACAAGTGAAACTTTACTCTTTGTTCTTGAGTTTCAACAGGTGAAACTTTACTCTTCGTTCTTGAGTTTCAACAGGTGAAACTTGACTCTTTGTTCTTGAGTTTCAACAAGTGAAACTTTACTCTTTGTTCTTGAGTTTCAACAGGTGAAACTTTCACTTTTTATGTAACAGATCTTTCCTGCATCATAAGTTATAGGTTAGACAGGTTTTTATATTTCAAAGATGGCTGGTATGTTTTATACCTATAACAGCTGTCTTTATAATACATTTTTACTTCAAGTGAGTTTCTCATAATCATGAACTGGTTTTTGGATAGTTGCTTCTTACAACTAATTTTGAGAATTATGGGTCCTGTTTTCAGTTTTTTCTTTACTTCTGATGTGTTTTGTTTGATTTTGATCTCTTATCCCCCACTTTATTCATGTATTAACTGCTTCTTCATTGCCTAACCCGTGTTTCAAGAGTCTATTCCTTGTGTGACACTAATAATTAAAAATATTCCACTAGAGTCATATCTGAAGAAAATCATACTCTGTTGATTACCTTGTTTCTATACTTGTTATTGTATAAACAAAACCCATACTTTGTGTTGTTTATGTTCTCATTGGTTATATCAAAAACACATTCCGTATGGACTATATTACTTATACACTCTTTGATTTTATAAATAAAAACCCATAATTTATTATTTATGTTACTTGTATACTATTTATTTATATTAAAAGAAAACTAGCTATCTATAAAAAGATAGATGTTGAATATCAGATAAGTAAGTAGAAGTCTGAAGAAGGGTTATTGAGTTTTAAGTCTAGAATTTTCCTACCCTACAAAGTACTGTATGGTTACAGTGAAGTGTATAGCATCACTTGGTAGTGAAGTGTGGGTCATGACCTTATGTTATGGAAACATGCAGTCTCCAGGTGCTATCTGTTATAGTGTTGTAGTCTAGGAACATGCAGTCTTTGGATATTGTTTGTCATAGTCTTGTAATATAGGAACATGCAGTTTTTGGGTACTGTCTAATTCTTGTGGTCTAGGGACACAAGCTTCTAGTTATCTGTCATGTAGTATATTGGAATATGCTGCCTTTGTGTACTGTGTTATGATCTCGTAACATAGGAACATGCAGTCTTTGAGTATGTATGATCTCTAATGGTCTTTTAGTGTAAGAAGACGAAGTCTTTGGATACTGTGTTTTATTTGCTCCTATGGAAAGGCAAGGAAAGTGTTTTGATATCATTTTTATTCCTTTTTGAACCATGTAATAGAGTATATTAACTGAGGTTATTGCTGAAGAAATTTAAAAGAGTGGACATAAGTCCATGAATGTGTTTAACCATAAATAGGAAACATATTTTATAAGTTTATGTGAGCTATAGGATGTTTTAATGACTTGTGTTATACTATAATGAATTATGACTTTGGTAATTATAGAAGCTAAAGTGATTGTTAATAATTGCTGAAAATATAAAACCTATATGATGTATTATAACAGTTATTTGAATGGTACAAATTAATAAGAAGGGAATTGCTTATTATCTTAAGGATATATGGTTACATTTTATATGAAACAGTGATATAGAATATTAGGTCCGAAGGACATGTGAGCACCATATATGAATATTAAATACTGATGTAGAAATTAAAAGTTGAGTTTAAATGATTCTGCCTTTATGCATCAAGTTGTAATTATTCTGGAAAATTGTCAAACCGTTAATTTTGCTACATACTGACAGTGCAGTTCACATATTTATTGTGTAGTTAATATAAATATTATTAAATTTAACAGATACACTTTACTTTGTTAATTTAATTTTTTTGTATTATAGTTCAGTTGAACTTTAATGATTAATAATAAATTATAATTTAGGCTGAAGCTATTTTGAAAAGTAAAACAAATTAAATAGAACTACATTAATTACTGAGTGTTGAATAGGTGTTTTTCATATATGATTATAGTTTTTTTATTTATTTTTTTAGAGAATGTAATATTGTATTTTAAGCTTAGTATATAATTTAATAATATAATATTATTAAATATGATATAATAATATTAAATAATATAAATATAATTTATAAGCTTGAATAGTTCTAGTTACAGGTTTCCTTTGTTAACTGTTCATGCCCAACAAGGGGAGCATGCCCCACAGTTTTGCCCCATAGACATAAAGAACAGAAAAATCAGGCTTTAATTTCTGCTTTGTTAACCCATCTGCCTGAATGCTTTATAAACATTTTGATTGGATGCATTCTTCCTATATGTAAACTTTATTGCTTGTTGGCAGGATGATGGTCAAAGCTCAAGTTATTGCAGAGATAATGTGGCTGTAAATTTAAAATGGAAGTGTTACACACAACAGTACTGCATTTTGACTTTAGAATCTATACAGTTGGCATGAGATTGCTGGTTTGTCACTTCTTCAAATTAATGGTGTAGTTGATTCAAATTAGAAATATTAAGAAAGGAATAAACAATTGCTGTTAACAAATAATAATATTGCATCAGTTATCCTTACTGTAATTTTTATTTATAATTGACTTGAATAAAATTATAATAATTACACCTCAGTTACTTATAAAGTTAACACCATGACAGTTATAGGTCATGCAATTTCTGACATACATAAGGTCTAGATCACCACTACTTTTTTTTATATTTCAGATGGTCTGATTAGCGTAGTAAGTCCTCCAAGCCATCAAGGCAGTGTATTGTTTCTAATAGCAAAGCTAACAGAATTGTACACTATATTTAAAAATGTATGGATTCCATGTTAAAAAAATTATCTCAAGTTAGGCCTCACTTTGTAAAATCTGTACAGTTTTGATTTTCTTATTAAAAAACTATTCATGCATTTAGGGAGGGATCCAACAATAAGGTGGCCTGTGTTGCTTAATGTGATGTACTGACTAATCAGCAGCTGGGCATGAAAATAATAAGACAGGTGACAAGTAGCTAGCTTCCAGATGGTGACAGCAGTCCAGTCCTCTGCATAAATCTAAGGTCGCTTTAGCAGAACTGATGTTTCAGTTTGTAATGTTTAATACTTTGCTCTATACAGGTTGCTGCTAGCAACATCATTGTAAGGTCAGACAAATACATTTGAAATAAAACTGCTCAAATTAAATATGGTATTTATCAACTTGTAACTTATTAACTATACAAGATTGTTTCTTGTCACTCATTTTTCTGTAATTCTGCAAGGTTGAAGAGTTAGCCTTTGAAGCCTCTTGTTATCTGTATATTTTATTAACTTATGAAATACATCACTTCTTACACCATAATGTTTAACCTAGTTGTTACAGTGTACCAAAGTTTTTAGCCATCTGTCTTTATGCACACTTAATTTTTATCTTCAAGAAATACTTACTTTATGGTTGTCCAGTACAAACATTCCCTTGACAGAAGACAAAAGCGAGAGATTGGACAAAAAAAAAATTAAACAAGTGACAACAAGATTTAACAGTTCCATGTTATTGAAAGTTATTTGTCAAATGAAACAATACTTATGGAAACAACAACAGCAAACAAAAAGTTCACATGGAAAAAAAAAAGTAAAGTAAATTAGTCTTCATATAAAAAAATGATATAAATCAGTGCTGAGCTTTAGTTTCCCATCAGTTATTAAATTTATGATTTATGTGGAACAGTTTCTTAAAAGCTTGAATAATACTTAACTGACAATCACAGTCAATACAGTCGTGATAAAGTAAATAGGTTAACAGAAACACACAACCAGATGTAGTAAGTAAAACTTTTATCTCCTAAAGTTATTTTTGTGACATGTTATATCATGGTGCAGGTTCTTTTTGATCATATGGTAAAAGTATAGCAGATAAAATTCACTTGTTACCACTGGCACACCTCAAAACTGGCTTGCTAACACACACTGTTATCAATCAACAAATCACATGGTAACAGCTTCACTAACTAACTATTCAACTCGCTGACCAAATCAATTTTCTTTTTTACCCAGTCAATAAATAAAACCTATTAATCCTCTTTAACTCAATCGCAACTTCTGTCAACTTATTAAATAATCATTCATCAAGTAACATTTAAACATTATTACACTGTTTTCCCTAAGTGTTAGAGAATTCAAGATAAATTCTGGATGCTTATTACATCACATAAGATTTAGAAATCTCCATAAGGAACAATACAATTGGCTAATTCTTATAAACTTTTAAAGTTATCATTCCTAGCAGTTTGTTAGTAGTAACTTGATTACTACTTTTTCTTTCCTGTTTTATTAGAGGCAGATGGTGAATGGCTGTTTCAAGTGTAGGATATCATGGACTTGTTTCAAAATTTAGCTCCAGTTTCATTTCATACACAACAATGATTAATGTACATTTTCTCATTCTCACACATTAATTGTTCCAACCTTTATGCATGATGTATTTTGCCCAGTTATTCAGATATATATAAAAACAAATCTGTTTTGTTAATTGTTATATTGTGATGTAAAAAATAACCGAGGTAACATTGACCACCTGTATAATGAAATAAATTAATAAATATCTTTTTTATATTTTCTAAACCTTTTTTGTTTAAAGTGATTTATTGCTTTCTTATAACACCACAAAGTTATAATTTTCCTTTACTGAAAATATACTCTTCAAAAAAAGAAATGCAAAAGGCAAAATATGAGACAAATTGTTAACAAGTTTATTCCGGGTAGTTCTGTGTGACGTGTGAAACTTTGCACATTCACTGCTGAACATCCAAAGTCTGTAAAGGCGAAGTCCACGCTCACTAGTTGAAGTTTAACGTCACTCAACGTCAATAATGAGTATGCCCCCCGTGAGCATCAATAACTGCTTGGCATCTTCTGCCCATGGAAGCGATGAGATGACGAATCACATCCTGTGGAATGGCTGTCCACTCAGCCTGCAAAGCTGCTGCAAGCTGAGGTAGAGTCTGCGGTTGAGGTTGTCGCCGTCGCAGACGTCGGTCCAACTTGTCCCAAAGATGTTCGATGGGGTTTAAATCTGGTGATCTTGGAGGACCAGGGAAGAACGTTGATGTTGTGGTGTCTCAAGAAGACAGTGGTGAGTCGGGCTGTGTGAGGACGGGCGTTGTCATGTTGAAAAACGTTGTTGACGTTCACCATGATGGGTTGCACATGGGGCCTAAGAATCTCGTCGACGTATCGTTGAGCCGTAAGATTCCCTCGAATGTGCAAAAGGTCTGTTCTGGCATTGTAGGCAATGACAGCCCACATCATGACACTGCCACCACCAAATCTGTCAACATTCTGCACACAGTTTGCTGCAAAACGTTCACTTCGGCAACGGTAAACACGGGTCCTTCCATCCTGCCTACGAAGCATAAAACGTGATTCATCGCTGAACCAAACATGCCTCCATTGTTGATGAGGCCATACCTGATGTGCCCAAGTCCACTGCAGCTGTGCTTGACGATGTTGCTGGGTGAGGATGACACCTCTAACTGGACGTCGAGGTCGGATTCCTGCATCTCGTAGATGGTTGCGAACGGTCTGATCGGAAATCCTACGCAGCCCTGGTATGGTTGAGGCAGTAGACGTCGCAGTGGTGATCCTATCCTGAAGGTGATGTGGCGGATGTAGAGATCATGTGTGGGCGTGGTCACACGAGGTCTGCCAGATTGTGGACGGTCACGAGTTGATCCATGTTGTAGGTGACGATTCCATAGCCTTGTGATGGTGCTTGGGTGGACATTCACAGCTCAGTAACTGTATTGCGTGTCGGTGGCTTAACACTGAGCTATGGAAACCGAGAACCCGTCACTTTTATAGGGATTTTGCACATGTTGCACTTGCAGAACATGCAGATCTCTCAAACAAATTTATTGGACACGAATGCGTTTTGGCGAAAAATCCATTGTTTTCCTCCATTTTCAAAGTGCACAACTTTTATTGTCATTTTGGTCTGACAATCAGTGCCTTAACACGTGTAACATCACATACTCTGAGCTTGTAACATTATTACATATATTTCTCTTTAAAATAACAAAAATATCCCTTTTGTGTTTCTTGTTTTGAAGAGTATATATATCCGATAGGTACTTATCTCCTCTCACATAAATTGCTATTCTCTTTCAGTGTTGCCATCCATATGCAAGATGTTTTTCACTCATGCCACAAGCCTTGTGCCATCCCCTCCATTGGAAATGACTCATTCCAATGTGTGTCTCATGCATGTTATCATGTGACAACCCTCCACCAAGATGTGACATTCTCCTGATGCACATGATACCCTCCACTGAATTCTACCAACTTATCAATTTGAGTTATGGCAGAAAATGGCAGCACCAGTTTTCAGTGGGGAGAAAGGGTGAGAAGTGTTAGTAGAGGTAAGTACTTGTCAAAAATATATGTTTTTTTATAGGAAAATTATAACACCTGGTACAGTACATTACCTCCAGTTACATAAATAGGTAGAATCCTATGTTGAATAGGTGGAGTGACTGGTGCAAGAGAAGAAAAGAAGCATCTTCTGAAGCTGTCCAAAGGACACATTTAGAGATGAGAGTGAGATTCAGAAATCTGATGTGGGAGATGGCTCCACTTCTGAACTAGTTATACTCTTCACCCATCAGAGAAAGATATGAAATATATATGGGTGAAAAAACAGAGCAGCAGATCAGGGTGGTGTGGGATAAATAATGGATGTGCCAACTTGTTTAAAGTTGCTAGGTGCAATGCACCACACTCAATAAATTAACTACATCCAAAACCAATTTCACTGACATCCACACAGGGGTAGGATGAGGATCATGCCATCTTCACCTCAAGTTCAAGAGAGCAGAGGGTATCTCAAACCCCCTGAATATGGAAGAGAGTGTACGTTAAGAATAGAAAATGATTCATTAATCCAGGATCCTAACATGTGGTAGAGAAAAGATGTCTACTATGGAGAAATCAACTTCCTCAACAGTAAAATTGACGAGAATCAACCTATGCATAATAACATCCTTGGAATAAGATACATTGAGGAACAGCAGAAGAGAAGGAACTGTAACAATTCCCAGTACCTCTTCTGTGACCCACAACACAGATGGAGTATAAATTACAGAAGAAGATAGACATCTGAAATACATCTTTGAGGACTTATGCTGATTGATTCTACCCTAAATCTAAAACCCAGTCCACTGGGAACCAACCACATCCACGTGGTGGTAGAATGACGGATACCAATCCAAGGGGTGAACTGAAAACTGAGGTCTCACTCCCTTGACTATTGTATGCTTTCTAGTGAAGGATATCATGCCATCCACACCAGCAGAACAGCACTGCCCTGAATGGTATTTCTGGACAAATTCTTTATTTTGGTAAACTATTTAAGAAAATGTCTTCACAGTCCACCTCCCCACTGGCTAGGACCTGTAAAGTGGTAAAGACTCCTAAACTTCGTTAGCCCCTCGGTGTGGATTCCTGTACGTGGTGAGGGGACCTCTCAGGGAAGGTTCTGTCTGGTTACCTTCTCTGAGATCTAAACATCCACCTACATGTTTGCCGTGCGTGGTGACCCGTGAAGGGAAGGAGAGGATCCTGGTGGTTGAGGGGTCCAACCCTAACACACCTCTTTGGCCTTGAATTCCTGTAGATGAGCAGCCTTTGGGTGGCCCCTTGGGTAAATCAGCTGGTTCACTTGGGCTAGAGTCAACCAAGTACCAGTGTTGGAAGTTCTCAATGGGTGTTGTGGACATTGTGCCTGATGCTGGTGTTTGGGTATAGTGCTCACGAAACCCTGGCGTTGCTGCATTGTCCTTACATGACATTGTAGTGCATCGCCTTGAAGGGCTTCATAGTGAGTGGGGTCAGTGGGTACCAAAATTTTTCTTTTTTCCTATGGATACTCCTTCAAAAAATTTAAATAAAATAGTGAAAAAACAGTCAATAGATAAGCGACCACGTCTTGAAGACTCTGAGCAGCAATCTTCAACATCTGTAACACATGAACCTCATTTTCTTATATTACATTCTCTTTCAGAAAAACCTTTAGGGCAATTGTCCCCCTTTTTTATTCAGAAGGGACTAGAGAGTCTTGCTGGCTCTCCAAAGTCAGTAAAGAAGCTTCGATCTGGAGACATATTAGTTGAAACATCCACAACCCACCACAGTGAACTCCTCTTGAATTCAATGGCAATTGGGGATATACCTATTGAGGTGACCCCTCATATTACCTTGAATTCATCACGAGGAGTTATTGCTGAGAGGGATTTGAAGAATGTCCCAGAGTCAGAGATTCTCGCTGGTCTCTCCATTCAAGGAGTTTCTGCAGTGAGGCTCATCTTTACTCGCAAAGATGGAGTTACACTGCCAACAAATACCCTTGTTTTGACATTTACATCATCACGTGCACCTGCCACCATCGAGGCAGGTTATCTAATTTGCAGGGTACGGCCATACATTCCAAACCCTCTTCGATGTTTCCAATGTTGGAGGTTCGGCCACTCAAAGACATCATGTTGTGGTTCCCTGACATGTGCTCCTTGCGGTGGCAAGGACCACAATGCCTGTGAATGTGACGTGGACCCACATTGCATCAACTGCAATGGTTCTCACCTTTCCTACTTTCGTTCTTGCCCAGAATGGTTGGGGGAAAAAGAGGAGCAACGTTTTAAAACGACTCATAACATTAGTTATCCTGAGGCTCGGAAATTGCTGCCCGCCACTCCATCTCGGACATACGCTGCTGCACTTTGTTCCACAACTACAGTGGGAGTGCAGACAGATCTCTCTGTGCCTCCAAGGGAATCGTTTTCAAAACAAATCAAAAGCCTTTTCACCTCTATGGTTAAAAAGGTTGATGAATTGACTTTCACGCCCATCTCTGTTCCTCCCATACATTCCAACAAACCTCAAGATCCACATCCTTCAGTTTCAAATACAGGCATTTCTTCTGATACATCTTTTTCTCCCACCCCAGGAGGCAAAACAATCATTCGTTCGCGTCCTCAGTCATTGGAATCCCCTTCCAATAACAAAGACCTGCCCATTCGACCCAGGGCAGGATCCATGGAGGTTGATAGACCTCCTCCAACTAAGGACAGAAAGGAAAAAGACGTGGTCGTAAACAGAAGGGTTCTCCAGCCACTTCGCCTATCCATCATTAAAAATGGCCACCTTGATACAATGGAACTGTCGAGGTTTACGTTCTATTCTGGATGATATCAAAACACTGATTGCTTCCTACCATCCTGTATGTCTTTCCTTAGAAGAAACATTTCTAAAACCTGCTGATACAGTCACCATTCGGCAGTTTTCTCTGTACAGAAATGACAGGCTGTGTGATGGACGAATACATGGAGGGGTGGCACTATTGGTTGATCAGCATGTGCCCATCCTGTCTTTGTCACTCAACACACCCTAGGAGGCCGTAGCCATCCGTGTTTCCTTGGGTCATATTATCACTGTTTGTTCTCTCTACCTGTCCCCTGGAGAGACATATGATCAATCAGACCTTGATGCTCTCGTTGAACAGTTGCCGTCTCCCTTTCTACTCCTGGGGGACTTTAATGGGCATCATCCCCTCTGGGGAAGTGCTGTTACTGATGGGAGGGGTCGCTCTGTAGAGCGTATGCTCTCTGATCACAATCTTTCTCTTTTCAATACTGGTTCTTCCACTTATTTCCATGCACCTAGTTATTTCTTTACTGCTACTGATCTCTCAATTTGCTCCCCTTCATTATTCTCCCATTTTTCATGGAGGTTGGACAATTATCCGCTAGGCAGTGATCATTTTCCTGTACTTTTGAGAGAGACTGGCCGTGGTCGATGCCATCCTACCCGCGTGCCCCAGTGGAGGCTGGATCAGGCAGACTGGTCCACTTTCACTGCTCTCGCAGAACTTGATCCTGCCATTGTGAATCAGCCATCAATAGATGACTGTGTGGCAGCGGTAACTGGCTGTATTATACAAGCAGCTGCTCAGTATATTCCTAACACCTCGACACGTTTTCCACGATATCTTCATCCGTGGTGGAATCCTGCTTGCCAGTTAGCACGGAAGGCTCAAAAACGGGCCTGGGATACTTTTCGTAGATATCCCACACTTTCAAACCAGGTTGCTTTCCAACGGGCCGTGCACATGCTAGGTGGGTAAGACGTCAAAGCCAGAAGGAATCTTGGATTAAGTTCACAACCAGCATATCTTCTACCACCAGTTCCAAGATCATATGGGACAGGATTCGAAAGGTTAATGGGCACTACAATTCTGTCCCCCTCTCGATCTTACTCTCTGATGGTCAGGAGGTGACTGATGTTGGAACATCGCTAACACTCTAGGTGAAAGCTTTTGCCAGGTATCTAGCACTTCTGCTTGTTCCTCCACCTTCCTGGCCATCAAGTCTCGGGCAGAGTGATCACCTCTTTCATTTCGCACTGACTGTTTCTTTGACTATAATTATCCCTTTATCCTGGTGGAACTAAAAATGGGCCTTCATCGGTCTGCCAGTACGTCTGTTGGACCTGATTATATTCATTATGACATGCTGCGCCATCTATCTCCTGCTTTTCTTGATGTCCTTCTAATTGTCTTTAACTGGATCTGGCAGGAGAATGTTTTTCCTGATTCCTGGTGCCAGGCTATTATTTTACCTTTCTCTAAGCCAGGGAAAGATCCCAAGATTCCTTCAAACTACCGTCAAATTGCTTTGGGGAGCAGATCGATGTTCCATGTTAAAGGTATATCGTGCTCTTATTCGATCAAAACTCAACTATGGGTCAATGGTCTATGGCTCTGCCAGATTTACCCATGCCTTAAAGATGCTAGACCCCATTCATCACCAAGGACTTATACATTGAATCTCATGAACCTCCTCTGCACCTTCGCTGTTTGCAACTATCTTTACTATATTCTTCGAAACTTCGTTCCTTACCAAAGCATCCCACCTGGGGATATGTTTTCCTTCCTTGGTGGGCTGTACCTTTTCAGAACAGATGATCTGCCATTGCTTCGTTTGGCCTACTACCAGTTGGGGAGCAGATCGATGTTCCATGTTAAAGGTATATCGTGCTCTTATTCGATCAAAACTCAACTATGGGTCAATGGTCTATGGCTCTGCCAGACCCTCAAACCTTAAAGATGCTAGACCCCATTCATCACCAAGGACTTATACATTGAATCTCATGAACCTCCTCTGCACCTTCGCTGTTTGCAACTATCTTTATTATATTCTTCGAAACTTCGTTCCTTACCAAAGCATCCCACCTGGGGATATGTTTTCCTTCCTTGGTGGGCTGTACCCTTTCAAAACAGATGATCTGCCATTGCTTTGTTTGGCCTTCGCATGCAGGCTCAATTGGATGACTTGGGTCTGTCCTTGGATAACATTGCAGATTCAACAGGTCAGCCCCTCCCACCATGGCTTATTACAGCCCCATGGTATTACATACCAGGCTATGTTGGTATTCGCGGGAATGAGTTTGCATACACGGCAGCTAAATCTATCTGCTCCGGCACTATCACCACTGTGCCTATTCTGTACATGGACTATGGTCTTGTATTCAAGGCTCGGCTCCATGCCAGCTGTCAGTCCACTTGGAGTGAGCAACGCGACAACAAGCTTTTTCAAATAAAACCCTATATTGGGCATTGGCCATCTAGCTTCCGTAAGGTTCGGAAGGAGGAAGTTGTTCTCACTAGGCTACGCATTGGTCACAGTTTTTTAACTCATCGTTTTCTTTTATCTGGAACTGATGCATCAGTGTGTAGTTTGTGTAACACTCAAATCACTGTAAGCCACATTTTACTTTCTTGTTATCGTTACAATTCTCAACGACGGCATTATTTTAAACATATTTTTCCCAGGATCTATCTGTAACATTGGACAGTGTTATTGGTGATGGTGACACTGTCCACCTTGATAACGTTTTTCGTTTTATAATCTTTTCAATCTCATTTAAGTGTTGGATATTTATTCATTACACCTTTTTAATTGTGGTTCCTTTTTTACAGTTTCATTCTCTTTCGCTCAATTTGACATTGGAAAATGGCCAGAACATTAAATAACTCGACACCAGGACTGGAAAGGCCAACTTCAGGTGACTAATGCTGCTGTTTGAACTACTCGTTAGTCGTCCTGGCGAGTTGTTATTACACTTTTGCTGCATGTCATTTAACACTCTTATTACTTTACCTTTTAGTGCTGGCCATAATGACACATTAACTGGAACCAGGACTGGAAAGACCAACTTCAGGTGACTGACGGTGGTTCTTGTACTTACCTGTAAGTCTTCCTGTTGGGTTATGATCATTACCATTCTGCTACAGGAAGTCCTTTACAACTTCTCTTACTCTGCTTTCTCTCCGAACATTGTAGACCAGGTGTCAACATTGATTTTATACTTTTTCTGTTTTTCAATAATGTTTTGTTTTACCTTCATTTCCTTTTATGTATTTTACTACATTTAATTTATTTTTACCTTTTTACCAGACATTTGGTGCAGATAGCCTAGCTGCTTTGTGCCATAAAACACTAAATCAATCAATCAATCAATAAACTTCATTAGAAGAAAGAGGACAGAAACATGGTGGAGAGTCTGGAGGAATGTGAACACTGAAGACAGTGTAATTGGTGACCACAAGTCATTTGGATAGCACTAGTCGCTCTTGGCAAATTTTACATTAGTTTTGAAATGAGGAACATTAATTTAAAACAGCCTGCTATACAAAATAAAGTTCAGTGAAGACACAACTGTGGTCCAGTAACATTGACTGTTCACCTTCTGAGAGAGCATTCATGTGTATGCTACATGAGTCTAGTCTCTGTTTCATTCTCATAAGCTCAGTTATTCACAGGCATTCAGAACTACTCTGTATCAATATCTTGTTGAATCCATTGTTATTGAGTGCATCTTTCCTATTGCTCTAAGGAAAAATAAATTTTGATCTGAATATGCTGGAGTTATCTAGTGGGATAAAAAATTACAAATTAGTTTTTGTTTTTTTGGTTTCAGTAATTTTCCCTGATCAGCTCTCACTTGTTAATAATAATTAAACATTTGAAACCTGATTTGACTTTATTTGATTCCTACTTACTCGGAACATGTTTAGAACAACTGCTTTTGCTTTAAATTTTGATGTTATTGTGTTGGAAGGGTAGTACACTTGCCTTCTGCTTGTTAAAAGTAATTGAAACTAGCAAAAGGGTTGTTTGTTTAGTTTAAAAGTCCAGAATACTTTAAAGTTTTTTGTTCAGTTTTATGAAACATTATTAAAGTCAGTATTATTACAGGAGTGATAAATATTAATACCAGGTGTTTTTTTATTTACAACAACACTGATCTTTTTATCCAGTAATTTTCCCATTGGTTTTAAATATTTCTGGGAGATTTTTTAAAGCAGCAGCAAAATATATGTATATAAACGTAACTGTATAAAAGTCTTGCTTTGTGAGAAAATGTGTAATATGTTTCTAATTCTCATCCTGTAGTTATATGTAGTTGCAGGTTTGGCACTGTACTTGAGGAAAATAAAGATGAAGCTAGGCTTATCTGTTGAAGAAGCATCATTTGTTATTGAAGATTTGTAATATTGTGTTGGCATAAAAATACTGTTTCACTTATTCTAGCAAGAGAAGAAAATGCTTTAATAGAGGAAAGATCTTCACTTTCCAACTTTGATTTTAAAGTAACAGAAGAAGAGATTTGTTATGATGATGAGGTAAAGGAAACTGAGGTATGTTGTAGAGTACAATCTTTGTAACTAGATAATTTTGATAGAACATTCTTACATGGTTTTGAGATTGCACTGTTATGTATAACAACTGCTCCAAATTGCAATTTTTTTTCAATGAAAATTACAAACGTTTTCCAAAGAAGCATGTTCCGAGAACCTACGGTAAACCTTCTCCACTCATTGTCTTCAACACTGTTATAAATTTTTTGCAGACATCCCACTTTTTTGACTTGCTATTAAAGTTTATCAAATTCTATTTCAAACCAAAAATACCTGTTCTAACTTATCTTGTTGTAGAATTAGAGAACCGCAGGGAGACCTGTGGTGTTTCTATGATGTTATATAATTAGAGAACTGTGAGAGATGTGTTTTTATTATGCTATAGGATTAGAGAACTGCGGGGAGACCTGTGGTGTTTCTATGATCTTATATAATTAGAGAACTGAGGGGAGACTTGTGGTGTTTTTATTATGCTATAGGATTAGAGAACTGAGGGGAGACTTGTGGTGTTTCTATGATGTTATATAATTAGAGAACTGAGGGAGACTTGTGGTGTTTTTATCATGTTATAGGATTAGAGAACTGAGGGGAGACTTGTGATGTTTCTATCATGTTATATAATTAGAGAACTGTGAGAGATGTGGTGTTTTTATTTTATGTTATAGGATAAGAGAACTGTGGGGAGACTTGTGATGTTTCTGTATGTTAATAATAGTTCTAATTGTTTATTACTGATATATTAAATTTTGTTTTTATTTCAGAATATGTTTATTCAAGTAAAATGGAAGCAACTTGCTGATTCACCACAAGATGGCATTATTTCTAAGTTCAGTGAGAGTGATGAAGGAGATGTAGATTCTTCACAACTCGATGTTATGAGTTTAAAAAAAGAACCAGAAGAAGAAATAGAACAACTTAATTCTGAGCTAGAAATTTTGTCTGGTGAGCATAAATCTTTCAAATCTGTATTTGTCAACCACATAACATGTGGCTGTACAAACAGTAATATAACATTAAAAATAGTGTAAGTATGAACTACATACAGAATTGACTTCATGTTACACATAGGCTTGTGTCAGATATGTCTGCACTGGAGTTTGTTTTTCTGTTATAAAAGTCTCGTGTAACATTTTCTAGATACTCAAAATCTAATTTGTTGAATTATCTTAGTTAAGACTGCGTCAGAATAGGCATAATGTATACATTGATAATAAAGATTTTCAATTCAGTTTTGTGATGTGCAGTTCAACCTATTCTTACAAAAAGAGTTAAATAAGGCAGAGTAGATTAGGTTTAATGTAGTGTTGTTTCTCTTCTAAAAATGTGGAAACTTTCTATGTAATCACAAGGTGTTTTTTCCAGTAGAAATCCTTTAACTGTTCTTATTTGAACTTTACCAAGCAATCATTTGTATTGTTTCACTGTTTTAAGGAATCTAGAAAAAAAAAATCATACAAGCTAGCAAACCACCATTTTGTTATCTGTTGTGCAAGTTGTTATATCAGTTTAAAGTTTTTATTACTAAGAACATCAGCATTTCATTTTATTTGGTATCTTTCAGATTTTATAAAGTTTAATATTTTTCCATATTTTTTTTAATAAACTTTATAAATATTTAGGACAACAATAAATTAATATATACTTATAGAAAACTACACTTATTCAGATCCATTTTGTGTTTCTAGATCCAAAGATCTACGTGACAAGTGATCATCGAATGCAATTTCCTAGGTGTAAGGTTAGAAGAAAGAAATCTCGATTAAAAAAGACAAAAAATTACAAATCTGTTAAAACAGCTTGTGGTAATGTGTACGACAAGAAAGACAAAATTACTCAAAGTGGAGATAAATTGTACATGTGTGTTAAGTGTGATAAAACTTTCTTTACAAATAGTATCCTAAAAGAACATGTGCGAACACATATTGGAGAAAAACCATACAGTTGTATCGTGTGTGGTGAGGAGTTTGAAAGTAATCATAAACTAAAAAAACATGAGAAAATGGACATTGTGGAGAAACCATACAGTTGTGTAGTCTGTAGTAAACTATTTAGAACTAATAGTCTTCTTAAAGTACACAAGAAGATGCACAATCAAGAGAAACTGTATGGGTGTATATTTTGTGGCAAACAGTTTGGAAGAAATAGTTATCTTAAAGTGCATCATAGAATACACACTGGAGAGAAACCATACAGATGTGTAGTGTGTGGCAGAGAATTTGGGAGAAACAGTCACCTGGAAGAACACATGAGGATACACACTGGAGAGAAACCATACATTTGTGTTGTATGTGGTAAACAATTTAGAACACAAACTCAACTTAAATTTCATCAAAAAATACACACTATGGAGAAACCACACATTTGTTTAGTGTGTGGTAAAAGATTTAGAAGAAATGATTGCCTAACAGAACACACGAGGACTCACACTGGTGAAAAACCTTATAATTGTGAAGTGTGTATTAAAAAATATTCAACTAAATGTGGGCTTAGAAAACACCTGAAGATACACTCGGGGGGGAAACCTTGTATAGTGGGGGATACAGAATCCTTAAGTAATATCCAACTTAATAGACATGAGAGGGGACACACTGAAGAGAAATTGTAAAATGTATGGTATAGAAGTTAAAATTAAGTCATTTTAAATAAAAAGGACTACAGACCAGTCATTGGGGAGAAATCCTCTGTTTGTATGGTGTGTCAAAAAAAGGTTTGCAGATATGTTTTGAAAGTATGCTTTTGGTGACATTCATTGTGGAGAAATACAGATGTTGGTTGCATATACAAGTTTGTAAGTGGTGCTGAACTTCAAGTATATTTGAGGATCCACATTGGGGAAAATGTAAATTTGTGAAGTAATAGCAGCTCACGTTGGAATTATGTGGTAAACAATTTTGTAAAAAATCGGGTTTCTGTTATTAATTGTGAAAGGAAAAAACACAGTTGTTAACAAAGAATTCAGAATTAAGAGTTTCTGAGGAAGTAACTTTGAAGAAATCACATCTTTGTGTAGCATGAGGCAAAGAAGTTACAGTATTGGTTGGCTAAAAGTACATGACAAGGTTTATGTAGTGAAAGAAACTGTACAATGTATGATGCAATGTTGAAACACATTGGAGGGCAACCAGCACTGGGCAGAAACCAGAGCAAGTCTGCCAAATGAATATTTGGTGTTGACAGTAACATGTATTTGTCTATATTTACAGTGTTATGAAATAAAGAACAGTTATATATTTGTTTCAACATAATATTCTTTCACTTCAGTAAACGTAAATACTTACAAATACAAAGTGCATTTTTCTGAAATGACATTAACATTAATTGTAAAAGCTCTGTAATCAAACTCATGTAATTACTTTGGTGTTTTTGTCACCTTAAGTAAGCCAGAAGGACAAATGTGTGTTGTACATTATACACATGAAAACCACATAACAAGAGTATCATTCAATCTTCCAGATATGTCTTTGTTTTAGATGTATAAATATATACATATGTTTATTTTAATGTATTTACTTGTACACTATATTAAAGCAACATAACAAGTATAGACTTAAAGCTTTATTTGAACATCTGTTGTGAAGAGTACATTTCTTATATAGTATATCTTGGTATAAAAGTTTCCATAGAAAACATGCAATCAAAGGAGGAACTGTTCAAGGACAAGTAACAAACAAAAGATTTGATTATAAACTGTATAGATGTGTTACTATGGTAAATAAGAAATATTGACTTACAATATCACATTAGAATGCACATTGGAGAGACACAACAGATATAATAATAATTTTGGAATGAATAATTACCTAAACTTTTATATAAAACAAATGCTCACTGGGAGGAAACTTACTGTTTATCATTTAGTCACTTGAAAAGTCCTAATAAGAAACACAATGTAGGTGACTCGGCTGTGATTAGAGGTTACTTTGGGAAGAAACCATTCATCAAATAGTGTTGAAATAACAGCCAAACAGTCTAGTTTGTGGCAAAGTATGTAGAATCAAAAATGACTTATCAAAATTTTATGGATTTCACACTGGAAATAACCATCAAAGAAGTGTTGTGAAAATCAAATTTGGGGAATCTATGACATGAATAAACATGAGTGGATACATGCCAGGAGTTATCATACAGGTGCAAGTCTTATAGTGAGAAATTATTACCAATAAATGCATACTATGGATAAACAAAGCATTTTTACTGGATAATATTTTAGACACGCCAATAATTTTGCAGTGGGATAACAACAACACAGTTAAGTATCTGTAGCAAACATTTTAATTTAAAAGATCATATAATGAAGTAGTACAACTTTCAGTTTAAGATAAAGCATTGAAAAACAATAGTAACATGGGTGTGACCACTTACACTGGAGACAAACCTAGTACTTTAACAGAATAGAACCAAGAACTTTCATTTTTCAGATGTTGCCCAAACAGTCTTCAGTCTGACAAAGTTCTCTGCTTTATTAGTAATACTGGTATCTCTTCTTGTTAGATGTTAAAATTTCCATACTTTTCCTGGTTTTATAATTTTCTGAATATCAACAGTTTGCATCAGAAAATCCTGTAATGTAACTCGGGTGTAGGTGTAATCTGCTCCTGCAAATCACCATATTTTTACTGGATTTCAACCATAGGGTCAGGGCTTTCAACCTGCGTAGTCATGGAGAATATTACATGCAAGGTGATAGGATATGAAATTTATCAATATATATCATCAACTTTTATAATGTACACATGACTGAGATAATACATAGGGAGAAATTCAGCTTGACTGAGGTAATACATAGGGAGAAATTCAGCTTGACTGAGATAATACATAGGGAGAAATTCAGCTTGACTGAGATAATACATAGGGAGAAATTCAGCTTGACTGAGGTAATACATAGGGAGAAATTCAGCCTGACTGAGGTAATACATAGGGAGAAATTCAGCTTGACTGAGATAATACATAGGGAGAAATTCAGCTTGACTGAGGTAATACATAGGGAGAAATTCAGCTTGACTGAGGTAATACATAGGGAGAAATTCAGCTTGACTGAGATAATACATAGGGAGAAATTCAGCCTGACTGAGATAATACATAGGGAGAAATTCAGCTTGACTGAGGTAATACATAGGGAGAAATTCAGCTTGACTGAGATAATACATAGGGAGAAATTCAGCCTGACTGAGGTAATACATAGGGAGAAATTCAGCTTGACTGAGGTAATACATAGGGAGAAATTCAGCTTGACTGAGGTAATACATAGGGAGAAATTCAGCTTGACTGAGATAATACATAGGGAGAAATTCAGCTTGACTGAGATAATACATAGGGAGAAATTCATATTGGACATTGTGTTTTCCTTTTCTAAATTGTGGATGCCCTTCACAGTCAACCAATGGGTCCCTTAGGTTCTTACCCACTGTTTCATTTTTCACTTCTCTTTTCCCAGGTCGCAGGATCGAATCCTTTCACCAAATATGTTTGCAATTTCAACTCTGGGAGTTTCATAATGCAATAGTTTATCATACTGTTTACTGAAAAATAATTGATAATGGTTGGTATTGACTAGTTGTCTCCCCTCTAGTCTTACACTGCTAAATTAGGGACGGCTAGCACAGATAGCCTTCGAGTAGCTTTGTGTGAAATTCAAAAACAAACAGACGACTTTAAGTTTAAAAGAAAATTCTAATTTATTTCTCTCCTCCAGTTACTTTCGAAATAAAATTATAAGTAAAATCTTATGATGTCTTTTCGACGTAAATGTTACTAATACTTGTTAAAACCGAAACAGCTAACCCTAATTTTCGATTTTTTTGTTCTATGTTGTAATTTTGAGTGGGATGGTGAAAGTCGTTCAATTTCCCATCTGCGCTGGTATAACTTGTCATTGGAAGAAATAGACGACAAATCTGTTGTCTACGAGACTAACTTTTACGTCAAATAATGTGAGTGCAGCGAATTTTTAATTTGATGAAACCAAGAATTGTAAATATCAACTTTCTGTACATTTTGTCATAAACTTTTCAAGGTCTTATAGTTAATAAAATTGTAAATATATCTTAATTCTAATTTGTAAACGACGTAAATAAACTTGATAATTACATGTCATTTCGTCTAACTCAATACAGGTGTTATCCAAGCAATTGTTCATATGCAGAATAAATACATTGCGACTGTGTCTGCCATATGTCAACTTGCATGATGAACTCTGGCAATTAGCAACAGGCTTCGTATATTTCGTTTAGGTCCTTTGGTTTTGTGTATAACTTGTTTTTAACAAATAATCTTTCTGTTTTATGATACGGAAATATAGTAAATCAACTAACAGGATAACCATCATGTTAATTTATTTTATTGAAGTAATTGCTTTTGGTCTGGTAGAGGGCGTTAGAATGTATAAAGAAATACAAAAAAGTTATAAATAAATTTTTCATTTCATATTTGGGTACAATCAGGTTACTCCGTAGAATATTTGTGGTACAGGTTTTTGCCAAGAAGTTTGTAAGAGGGAGTAGTTGAAACACTTTTATTTGTTTCGTTTCTTTTATGACAAAATCACACCATATGTCAACACCATCTGTTGTAGCCATCGAAGGCAGTAGAAACCTAGATGTAAGTGTAGATTTGTCGCTGTTCCACCAGGGCACGTAGTTGAAAATGTTAACAAGTGACAGAAGCAGAGAATTGAATTGTATCTCGGACTAATAAAAATAGATAAGATTAGATTATCTGTATAGTCCAATGAAGTGAGTTAATTACGATGAGGTCGATATCCGATCTTTCTTCTGTTATGGTTATTTACGTAAATATTGACCCAGTATTTAAAGCATTCGACTCGTTATCTGAGGGTCGCGGGTTCGAATCCCCGTCAATCAAACATGCTCGCCCTTTTAACCTTGGGGGCATTATAATGTGACGGTCAAAGAGTAGCTCAAGAGTTGACGGTGGGTGGTGATGATTAGCTGCTTTCTCTCTAGTCTTACACTGCTAACTTAGGGACGGTTAACGCAGATAGCTCTCGTGTAGCTCTTCGCGAAATTAACAAAACAAATCCATAAATATTAATGTTTTACAATGATTTCCGATATGTTATCAGAAATGAAGACGAGTCGTTAATTTTGTTTGAAGCCCTCTAGCTGATGTTGAGTTATTGAATGTAATTTCCTTGTGTATTTTAAATTTTAAATGATTTTACTAGTAACTAAGATGCCACATATTATGAATGGATACAAAAAAAATTTTTAAGTGTATAAACATGCCGTTATTATTATTCTTAAGTGTATAAACATGCCGTTATTATTATTCTTAAGCGTATAAACATGCCGTTATTATTATTCTTAAGTGTATAAACATGCCGTTATTATTATTCTTAAGTGTATAGACATGCCGTTATTATTATTATTAAGTGTATAAACATGCCGTTATTATTATTCTTAAGTGTATAAACATGCCGTTATTATTATTCTTAAGTGTATAGACATGCCGTTATTATTATTCTTAAGTGTATAGACATGCCGTTATTATTATTCTTAAGTGTATAAACATGCCGTTATTATTATTCTTAAGTGTATAGACATGCCGTTATTATTATTCTTAAGTGTATTAACATGCCGTTATTATTATTCTTAAGTGTATAAACATGCCGTTATTATTATTCTTAAGTGTATAAACATGCCGTTACTATTATTCTTAAGTGTATAGACATGCCGTTATTATTATTCTTAAGTGTATAAACATGCCGTTATTATTATTCTTAAGTGTATAAACATGCCGTTATTATTATTCTTAAGTGTATAGACATGCCGTTATTATTATTCTTAAGTGTATTAACATGCCGTTATTATTATTCTTAAGTGTATAGACATGCCGTTATTATTATTCTTAAGTGTATAGACATGCCGTTATTATTATTCTTAAGTGTATAAACATGCCGTTATTATTATTCTTAAGTGTATAAACATGCCGTTATTATTATTCTTAAGTGTATAAACATGCCGTTACTATTATTCTTAAGTGTATAGACATGCCGTTATTATTATTCTTAAGTGTATAAACATGCCGTTATTATTATTCTTAAGTGTATAAACATGCCGTTATTATTATTCTTAAGTGTATAAACATGCCGTTACTATTATTCTTAAGTGTATAGACATGCCGTTATTATTATTCTTAAGTGTATAAACATGCCGTTACTATTATTCTTAAGTGTATAAACATGCCGTTACTATTATTCTTAAGTGTATAAACATGCCGTTACTATTATTCTTAAGTGTATAGACATGCCGTTATTATTATTCTTAAGTGCATAAACATGCCGTTATTATTATTATTAAGTGTATAAACATGCCGTTACTAAAGTCAATCTAACTGCTTAGCCCATTAAAAACTTTCTTTCGTAAAGATGAAAATACTTATGGTGATGGATGAAACTACAAAATAAGGAAAAATATATTTGACTTGTTTTGAATGTTGCGCAAAGCAACTCGAGGGCTATATGCGCCAGTCGTCCCTGATTTAAAAGTGAAAGCAGCTAGTCACCATCGCCAACTATTGGGCTGCTCTGTTAACTAGTGGTTGGATTGGCCGTTGTATTATAATGCTCCAACAACTGAAAAGACAAACTTGTTCGGTAGGATGGGAATTCGATTAAAAGTAGAACCAGATGTTGTTGTGTATTAGTTTACAGTTTGAAACTCTCGATTGAAATACAACCAGATGTTGTGTATTAGTTTACAGTTTGAAACTCTCGATTGAAATAGAACCAGATGTTGTTGTGTATTAGTTTACAGTTTGAAACTCTCGATTAAACGTAGAACCAGATATTGTTGTGTATTAGTTTACAGTTTGAAACTCTCGATTAAAAGTAGAACCAGATGTTGTTGTGTATTAGTTTACAGTTTGAAGCTCTCGATTGAAAGTAGAACCAGATATTGTTGTGTATCAGTTTACAGTTTGAAACTCTCGATTGAAAGTAGAACCAGATATTGTTGTGTATTAGTTTACAGTTTGAGACTCTCGATTGAAAGTAGAACCAGATATTGTTGTGTATTAGTTTACAGTTTGAAACTCTCGATTGAAAGTGGAACCAGATGTTGTTGTGTATTAGTTTACAGTTTGAAACTCTCGATTGAAAGTATAACCAGATATTGTTGTGTATTAGTTTACAGTTTGAAACTCTCGATTAAAAGTAGAACCAGATGTTGTTGTGTATTAGTTTACAGTTTAAAACTCTCGATTAAAAGTAGAACCAGATGTTGTTGTGTATTAGTTTACAGTTTGAAACTCTCGATTGAAAGTAGAACCAGATGTTGTGTATTAGTTTAGTTTGAAACTCTTGAAAGTAGAACCAAATGTTGTTGTGCATTAGTTTACAGTTTGAAACTCTCGATTGAAAGTAGAACCAGATATTGTTGTGTATTAGTTTACAGTTTGAAACTCTCGATTGAAATACAACCAGATGTTGTGTATTAGTTTACAGTTTGAAACTCTTGAAAGTAGAACCAAATGTTGTTGTGCATTAGTTTACAGTTTGAAACTCTCGGTTGAAAGTAGAACCAGATATTGTTGTGTATTAGTTTACAGTTTGAAACTCTCGATTGAAAGTAGAACCAGATATTGTTGTGTATTAGTTTACAGCTTGAAACTCTCGATT
The DNA here is from genome assembly GCF_004210375.1 of Tachypleus tridentatus. Lineage (NCBI taxonomy): Eukaryota > Metazoa > Arthropoda > Merostomata > Xiphosura > Limulidae > Tachypleus > Tachypleus tridentatus. The sequence continues at coordinate 174,303,192 of NC_134825.1, forward strand.
AAAAGTAGAACCAGATATTGTTGTGTATTAGTTTACAGATTGAAACTCTCGATTGAAAGTAGAACCAGATATTGTTGTGTATTACTTTAAAGTTTGAAACTCTCGATTGAAAGTGGAACCAGATATTGTTGTGTATTAGTTTACAGTTTGAAACTCTCGATTGAAAGTAGAACCAGATATTGTTTTGTATTAGTTTGCAGTTTGAAACTCTCGATTGAAAGTAGAACCAGATATTGTTGTGTATGAGTTTACAGTTTGAAACTCTCGATTGAAAGTAGAACCAGATGTTGTTGTGTATCAGTTTACAGTTTGAAACTCTCGATTGAAAGTAGAACCAGATGTTGTTGTTTGAAACTCTCGATTGAAATAGAACCAGATGTTGTGTATTAGTTTACAGTTTGAAACTCTTGAAAGTAGAACCAGATATTGTTGTGAATTACTTTACAGTTTGAAACTCTCGATTGAAAGTGGAACCAGATATTGTTGTGTATTAGTTTACAGTTTGAAACTCTCGATTGAAAGTAGAACCAGATATTGTTGTGCATTGGTTTACAGTTTGAAACTCTCGATTAAAAGTAGAACCAAATGTTGTTGTGCATTAGTTTACAGTTTGAAACTCTCGATTGAAAGTAGAACCAGATATTGTTGTGTATTAGTTTAAAGTTTGAACCTCTCGATTGAAATACAACCAGATGTTGTGTATTAGTTTACAGTTTGAAACTCTTGAAAGTAGAACCAGATGTTGTTGTGTATCAGTTTACAGTTTGAAACTCTCGATTGAAAGTAGAACCAGATGTTGTTGTGTATCAGTTTACAGTTTGAAACTCTCGATTGAAATAGAACCAGATGTTGTGTATTAGTTTACAGTTTGAGACTCTCGATTGAAAGTAGCGTTACAAAAAGTAACGAGTTCTAAAAACCAATAATTCACAATTCGAGAAGGACTGGTCTTGATGTATCATAGGGAAATGACATATGTTTTGGTTTTAATAGAGCGCTTAACAACTGACACTAATTACTGTTTTCTAATATCATGAATTACATGATTTATACGGACGAAATTAATATGGATGATGAAAAACGAACCGTTTATGTAAACAGGGATTTTTTTTTAAAACACGTACAACTTTGTAAACTTATGTTAAGATAAACTGATTTCTTCATTTTCTGTTTAAGTTAGAAAAGTTGTAAACCGTCAATACAAAATACCTTCCTATAAAAAACAAACAAAAAGTGTGCGTTAAATCTTACATACTTTGAAGTCTGTGACAGGCTGAAGAGAATTTGGTTTGAAAACATAACAATGTATTTATTAACAAATCATCTTTATGATCATCACGTAACAATAACGTATGAACCATCTCTTGTATAATTGTCATGTAACAATACGTGCGAACTTCCTCTTGTATAATTATTATGTACCAATACGTGTGAACCTCCTCTTGTATAATTATGTGACAATACGTGTGAACCTCCTCTTGTATAATTATGTGACAATAGGTGTGAACCTCCTCTTGTATAATTATTATATGACAGTACACGCCAACCTCCTATTGTATAATTATTATGTGACAGTACATGTCAACCTCCTCTTGTATAATTATGTGACAATAGGTGTGAACCTCCTCTTGTATAATTATTATGTGACAGTACATGTCAACCTCCTCTTGTATAATTATTATGTGACAGTACATGTCAACCTCCTCTTGTATAATTATTATGTGACAGTACATGTCAACCTCCTCTTGTATAATTATTATGTGACAGTACATGTCAACCTCCTCTTGTATAATTATTATGTGACAGTACATGTCAACCTCCTCTTGTATAATTATTATGTAACAGTACATGTCAATCTCCTCTTGTATAATTATTATGTGACAGTACATGTCAACCTCCTATTGTATAATTATTATGTGACAGTACATGTCAACCTCCTCTTGTATAATTATTATGTGACAGTACATGTCAACCTCCTCTTGTATAATTATTATGTGACAGTACATGTCAACCTCCTCTTGTATAATTATTATGTGACAGTACATGTCAACCTCCTCTTGTATAATTATTATGTGACAGTACATGTCAACCTCCTCTTGTATAATTATTATGTGACAGTACATGTCAACCTCCTCTTGTATAATTATTATGTGACAGTACATGTCAACCTCCTCTTGAATAATTATTATGTGACAGTACAGGTCAACTTCCTCTTGTATAATTATTATGTGACAGTACATGTCAACTTCCTCTTGTATAATTATTATGTGACAGTACATGTCAACCTCCTCTTGAATAATTATTATGTGACAGTACAGGTCAACTTCCTCTTGTGTAATTATTATGTGACAGTACATGTCAACCTCCTGTTGCATAATTATTATGTGACTGTACATGTCAACCTCCTCTTGCATAATTATTATGTGACAGTACATGTCAACTTCCTCTTGTATAATTATTATGTGACAGTACATGTCAACCTCCTCTTGAATAATTATTATGTGACAGTACAGGTCAACTTCCTCTTGTATAATTATTATGTGACAGTACATGTCAACCTCCTCTTGTATAATTATTATGTGACAGTACATGTCAACCTCCTCTTGTGTAATTATTATGTGACAGTACATGTCAACCTCCTGTTGCATAATTATTATGTGACTGTACATGTCAACCTCCTCTTGCATAATTATTATGTGACAGTACATGTCAACTTCCTCTTGTATAATTATTATGTGACAGTACATGTCAACCTCCTGTTGCATAATTATTAAGTGACAGTACGTTTGAGATGCACTTGTGATTTTCAAAATTTAATCCTAACTGAATAACTTTAAAGATATAATAATTAGGCGATACTTTTTGAAATTATTTCGATATATTGAGTAAAAATAAAAGATTCGATACAAATTCAAAACTTTCAAAATAATATCTTTTTTTGACCATGTTTTTTTATATTACAACAACCTTCTTGTACATTCTCTTCCCGAATTTGAAGAAATTGTGAATATAAAAAAAATTAATTATGCAATAGACAAATATATCATGAAATATCATCTATGTTTAGAACTAAATTAGATGGTCAGTTCGTTAATATTAAATTAATATGTGACAATTATAATAAAATATCCTACATACCTATAACAACAGATTACCAAATTTATATTACTTAGTTTCATTCTATAAACAATTGAAATTATCCCATCCTAAAATTGTTTTATCATTTACTGACATACAAACATTTTCCAACAGTGTATCTAATCCAATATATTTTTTCTGTTTTTATCTGAAAAGAGTATGTACTATATCGTTGGGTTTTAAGGTACTATTATGTTTGAGGATAAATATAAATTAACAAAATATATACATACTTGTACTATTTTACACTGTTCTGAAATTTTTTGTGTTAAATGTTAGTCTGTGCTTTTAACATCAAAACCCTCACTAATTACCCTGAAAATTAACTTTAGGGCAGACCAATTATCTACTGTTTTATCGTATCTATAGTTGTGGCTATTCTGGAAATTATGTCTCTAGGATATATATAATCGAAAAACAACAACTGGAGTTAGTTATTTCATTAGATGAATGCATTGCATTCGTTATTTTATTAAAATAAATTATAATTTTATAAGTTATGAAATTGTGTGCAAATCTCTACCACTAGTCATATGTAGGTCAAGCGGGGTGCTCCGCTGGTATAGCGGTACGCCTACGGATTTACAACGCTAAAGTCAGGGGTTCGATTCCCCTCGGTAGACTCAGCAGATAGCCCGATGTGGCTTTGCTGTAAGAAAACACACAAACACAGGTTAAGCGGGCTCCCTAGAGGCACAGTGGTATGTTCGTAGACTTACAATGCTAGAAACCGGATTACGATACCTGCAGTGGGCAGAGAATACGGCGTAGCTTTGTGCTCAACTTCAAAATTAAACAAATAGATTAAGCGTACTTTCGATCACGGGTATGTTATAAAAGAGACGGTTAAATTAGAATAGCCCGAGAACAGGCGATGGGTGTTCTTGACTAGCTGGTTTCCTTCTATTCTATCAATTCGAAATTAGGAAATTCTAGCGCAAATAGTGACTGTGTACTTTGCGCAGTTATCCGAAGGAAATAAATAAAGTACTCGTAACTGTTCAAAACTCTTTTAACCCGCGCCCAAATAACACAGCGGTATGTCTGAAAAATTAAAACGCAGGAGACTGGGTTTTTATATCTATGGTGGGCAGAACACAGATTGTGTAGTTTTGTGCTTAAATCCAAACAAAGAAACAAACTAAAAGCTCATTAAATAATGAAGCTTTTTAAACAGTTGTAATTTTATGTGTTATTGTAGTGTGGACCGTTTCGTTATTTTTATCTTCACCATTTTCAGTACTGTTGTAACATTCGTCTGTGTCTGTTTCATTGTTACTCTGTTGTTTTGGACGAGTCGAAATTAATGGACGACCCTCTTTGTCAAAGCGCAGACTGGTGTTTCGAAACTGTTCCCTTTTAACAAACTCTTCGTAATAATAATTTAATCGCGAGCCCTCTCTTTCTTTGCGGATGTATTTAATCATCAGTATAGCAATGCTAAATGCATAAAACATAAGTACAAACACAATATAGAGGTAGGCGTTCGCCGTATCCTTCGCCTTTTCATCTGGTCCGTTCTTCAGTTTGTCCAAAAGAAGAGAAGTAAAATTGAGACATAAAGAGTGGGATTTGTCTCTAGATGGCGCTGTGGTGCCAACAGCCACCGACGTATGCACAGGTATATTTTGCGAGGAGGATTCTAGGGAGTACGATGTCATGATCCTGTTTTCACATACGAAAAAAAATATTCAGAGTTCTGAGAGAACGTAATATATAATGTATGTTATGGATAAACGTACGTTTAGCAAGCTAGAATAGTAGCGTGAAGTTAAACTCTGAATATAGGCCGACACTGTAAACCAAACGTTTATTATAACAACTCGTACATTATATCATAAAGTATACTGTGTTTACTATTACACTTGTTGTGGTCAAATACAGTCCTTTGATTAGATTTATCTATTCTATATAACAGTAGTAGATATCACTAGATTATTGATTCTATAACAATAGCAGATATCACTAGATTATTGATTCTATAACGATAGTAGATATCACTAGATTATTGATTCTATAACAATGGTAGATATCACTAGATTATTGATTCTATAACGGTAGTAGATATCACTAGATTATTGATTCTATAACAATGGTAGATATCACTAGATTATTGATTTTATAACAATGGTAGATATCACTAGATTATTGATTCTATAACAATAGTAGATATCACTAGATTATTGATTCTATAACGATAGTAGATATCACTAGATTATTGATTCTATAACGGTAGTAGATATCACTAGATTATTGATTCTATAACGACAGTAGATATCACTATATTATTGATTTTATAACAATGGTAGATATCACTAGATTATTGATTCTATAACGGTAGTAGATATCACTAGATTATTGATTCTATAACGATAGTAGATATCACTAGATTATTGATTCTATAACGGTAGTAGATATCACTAGATTATTGATTCTATAACAATGGTAGATATCACTAGATTATTGATTCTATAACAATAGTAGATATCACTAGATTATTGATTCTATAACGGTAGTAGATATCACTAGATTATTGATTTTATAACAATGGTAGATATCACTAGATTATTGATTCTATAACAATGGTAGATATCACTAGATTATTGATTTTATAACAATAGTAGATATCACTAGATTATTGATTCTATAACGGTAGTAGATATCACAAGATTATTGATTCTATAACAATAGTAGATATCACTAGATTATTGATTTTATAACAATAGTAGATATCACTAGATTATTGATTCTATAACGGTAGTAGATATCACAAGATTATTGATTCTATAACAATAGTAGATATCACTAGATTATTGATTCTATAACGGTAGTAGATATCACTAGATTATTGATTCTATAACAATAGTAGATATCACTAGATTATTGATTCTATAACGATAGTAGATATCACTAGATTATTGATTCTATAACGACAGTAGATATCACTAGATTATTGATTCTATAACGGTAGTAGATATCACTAGATTATTGATTCTATAACAATAGTAGATATCACTAGATTATTAATTCTATAACGGTAGTAGATATCACTAGATTATTGATTCTATAACAATGGTAGATATCACTAGATTATTGATTTTTTACAATAGTAGATATCACTAGATTATTGATTCTATAACGGTAGTAGATATCACAAGATTATTGATTCTATAACAATAGTAGATATCACTAGATTATTGATTCTATAACGGTAGTAGATATCACTAGATTATTGATTCTATAACAATGGTAGATATCACTAGATTATTGATTCTATAACGATAGTAGATATCACTAGATTATTGATTCTATAACGATAGTAGATATCACTAGATTATTGATTCTATAACAATGGTAGATATCACTAGATTATTGATTCTATAACGGTAGTAGATATCACTAGATTATTGATTCTATAACGATAGTAGATATCACTAGATTATTGATTCTATAACAATAGTAGATATCACTAGATTATTGATTCTATAACAATAGTAGATATCACTAGATTATTGATTCTATAACGATAGTAGATATCACTAGATTATTGATTCTATAACAATGGTAGATATCACTAGATTATTGATTCTATAACAATAGTAGATATCACTAGATTATTGATTCTATAACGGTAGTAGATATCACTAGATTATTGATTCTATAACGGTAGTAGATATCACTAGATTATTGATTCTATAACGGTAGTAGATATCACTAGATTATTGATTCTATAACGATAGTAGATATCACTAGATTATTGATTCTATAACGGTAGTAGATATCACTAGATTATTGATTTTTAAACGACAGTAGATATCACTAGATTATTGATTTTATAACAATGGTAGATATCACTAGATTATTGATTCTATAACGGTAGCAGATATCACTACATTATTGATTCTATAACGATAGTGGATATCACTAGATTATTGATTTTATAACGACAGTAGATATCACTAGATTATTGATTCTATAACAATAGTAGATATCACTACATTATTGATTCTATAAAGATAGTAGATATCACTAGATTATTGATTCTATAACGATAGTAGATATCACTAGATTATTGATTCTATAACAATAGTAGATATCACTAGATTATTGATTCTATAACGATAGTAGATATCACTAGATTATTGATTCTATAACGGTAGTAGATATCACTAGATTATTGATTCTATAACGATAGTAGATATCACTAGATTATTGATTCTATAACAATAGTAGATATCACTAGATTATTGATTCTATAACGATAGTAGATATCACTAGATTATTGATTCTATAACAATGGTAGATATCACTAGATTATTGATTCTATAACAATAGTAGATATCACTAGATTATTGATTCTATAACGGTAGTAGATATCACTAGATTATTGATTCTATAACAATAGTAGATATCACTAGATTATTGATTCTATAACGGTAGTAGATATCACAAGATTATTGATTCTATTTATATCACGACAGTAGATATCACTAGATTATTGATTTTATAACAATGGTAGATATCACTAGATTATTGATTCTATAACGGTAGTAGATATCACTAGATTATTGATTTTATAACAATGGTAGATATCACTAGATTATTGATTCTATAACAATAGTAGATATCACTAGATTATTGATTCTATAACAATAGTAGATATCACTAGATTATTGATTTATAACGACAGTAGATATCACTATATTATTGATTTTATAACAATGGTAGATATCACTAGATTATTGATTCTATAACGGTAGTAGATATCACTAGATTATTGATTTTATAACAATGGTAGATATCACTAGATTATTGATTCTATAACAATAGTAGATATCACTAGATTATTGATTCTATAACGGTAGTAGATATCACTAGATTATTGATTCTATAACAATAGTAGATATCACTAGATTATTGATTCTATAACGGTAGTAGATATCACTAGATTATTGATTTTATAACAATGGTAGATATCACTAGATTATTGATTCTATAACGGTAGTAGATATCACTAGATTATTGATTCTATAACGACAGTAGATATCACTATATTATTGATTTTATAACAATGGTAGATATCACTAGATTATTGATTCTATAACGGTAGTAGATATCACTAGATTATTGATTCTATAACGATAGTAGATATCACTAGATTATTGATTCTATAACAGTAATAGATATCACTAGATTATTGATTCTATAACAATGGTAGATATCACTAGATTATTGATTCTATAACAATAGTAGATATCACTAGATTATTGATTCTATAACAATGGTAGATATCACCAGATTATTGATTCTATAACGGTAGTAGATATCACTAGATTATTGATTCTATAACAATAGTAGATATCACTAGATTATTGATTCTATAACAATAGTAGATATCACTAGATTATTGATTCTATAACGGTAGTAGATATCACTAGATTATTGATTCTATAACAATAGTAGATATCACTAGATTATTAATTCTATAACGGTAGTAGATATCACAAGATTATTGATTCTATAACAATAGTAGATATCACTAGATTATTGATTCTATAACGGTAGTAGATATCACAAGATTATTGATTCTATAACAATAGTAGATATCACTAGATTATTGATTCTATAACAATAGTAGATATCATAGTAGATATAACAATAGTAGATATCACTAGATTATTGATTCTATAACAATAGTAGATATCACCAGATTATTGATTCTATAACGGTAGTAGATATCACTAGATTATTGATTCTATAACGATAGTAAATATCACTAGATTATTGATTCTATAACGGTAGTAGATATCACTAGATTATTGATTCTATAACGATAGTAGATATCACTAGATTATTGATTCTATAACAATGGTAGATATCACTAGATTATTGATTCTATAACGGTAGTAGATATCACTAGATTATTGATTCTATAACGATAGTAGATATCACTAGATTATTGATTCTATAACAATAGTAGATATCACTAGATTATTGATTCTATAACGGTAGTAGATATCACCAGATTATTGATTTTATAACAATGGTAGATATCACTAGATTATTGATTCTATAACAATAGTAGATATCACTAGATTATTGATTCTATAACGGTAGTAGATATCACTAGATTATTGATTCTATAACAATGGTAGATATCACTAGATTATTGATTCTATAACGGTAGTAGATATCACTAGATTATTGATTTTATAACAATGGTAGATATCACTAGATTATTGATTCTATAACGGTAGTAGATATCACTAGATTATTGATTCTATAACGATAGTAGATATCACTAGATTATTGATTCTATAACGGTAGTAGATATCACTAGATTATTGATTCTATAACGATAGTAAATATCACTAGATTATTGATTCTATAACAGTAATAGATATCACTAGATTATTGATTCTATAACAATGGTAGATATCACTAGATTAGATTATTGATTCTATAACAAAGTAGATATCACTAGATTATTGATTCTATAACAATGGTAGATATCACTAGATTATTGATTCTATAACGATAGTAGATATCACTAGATTATTGATTCTATAACAGTAATAGATATCACTAGATTATTGATTCTATAACAATGGTAGATATCACTAGATTATTGATTCTATAACAATAGTAGATATCACTAGATTATTGATTCTATAACGGTAGTAGATATCACTAGATTATTGATTCTATAACAATAGTAGATATCACTAGATTATTGATTCTATAACAATAGTAGATATCACTAGATTATTGATTCTATAACGGTAGTAGATATCACTAGATTATTGATTCTATAACAATAGTAGATATCACTAGATTATTGATTCTATAACGGTAGTAGATATCACTAGATTATTGATTCTATAACAATGGTAGATATCACTAGATTATTGATTCTATAACGGTAGTAGATATCACAAGATTATTGATTCTCTATAAGTAGATAGTAGATATCACTAGTAGATTATTGATTCTATAACAATAGTAGATATCACTAGATTATTGATTCTATAACAATAGTAGATATCACTAGATTATTGATTCTATAACGGTAGTAGATATCACTAGATTATTGATTCTATAACGATAGTAGATATCACCAGATTATTGATTCTATAACGGTAGTAGATATCACCAGATTATTGATTCTATAACAATAGTAGATATCACTAGATTATTGATTCTATAACAATGGTAGATATCACTAGATTATTGATTCTATAACAACAGTAGATATCACTAGATTATTGATTTTATAACAATGGTAGATATCACTAGATTATTGATTCTATAACGATAGTAGATATCACTAGATTATTGATTCTATAACAATAGTAGATATCACTAGATTATTGATTCTATAACAATAGTAGATATCACTAGATTATTGATTCTATAACGATAGTAGATATCACTAGATTATTGATTCTATAACAATAGTAGATATCACTAGATTATTGATTCTATAACGGTAGTAGATATCACCAGATTATTGATTCTATAACAATAGTAGATATCACTAGATTATTGATTCTATAACGGTAGTAGATATCACTAGATTATTGATTCTATAACAATGGTAGATATCACTAGATTATTGATTCTATAACGGTAGTAGATATCACAAGATTATTGATTCTATAACAATAGTAGATATCACTAGATTATTGATTCTATAACGGTAGTAGATATCACAAGATTATTGATTCTATAACAATAGTAGATATCACTAGATTATTGATTCTATAACGGTAGTAGATATCACTAGATTATTGATTCTATAACAATGGTAGATAATAGATTAGATATCGGTAGTAGATATCACCAGATTATTGATTCTATAACGGTAGTAGATATCACTAGATTATTGATTCTATAACAATAGTAGATATCACAAGATTATTGATTCTATAACAATAGTAGATATCACTAGATTATTGATTCTATAACGGTAGTAGATATCACAAGATTATTGATTCTATAACAATAGTAGATATCACTAGATTATTGATTCTATAACGGTAGTAGATATCACAAGATTATTGATTCTATAACAATGGTAGATATCACTAGATTATTGATTCTATAACGGTAGTAGATATCACTAGATTATTGATTCTATAACAATAGTAGATATCACTAGATTATTGATTCTATAACAATAGTAGATATCACTAGATTATTGATTCTATAACGGTAGTAGATATCACTAGCTTATTGATTCTATAACAATAGTAGATATCACTACATTATTGATTCTATAACGATAGTAGATATCACTAGATTATTGATTCTATAACGATAGTAGATATCACTAGATTATTGATTCTATAACGATAGTAGATATCACTAGATTATTGATTCTATAACAATAGTAGATATCACTAGATTATTGATTCTATAACGATAGTAGATATCACTAGATTATTGATTCTATAACAATAGTAGATATCACTAGATTATTGATTCTATAACAATAGTAGATATCACTAGATTATTGATTCTATAACGGTAGTAGATATCACTAGATTATTGATTCTATAACAATGGTAGATATCACAAGATTATTGATTCTATAAAAATAGTAGATATCACTAGATTATTGATTCTATAACGGTAGTAGATATCACTAGATTATTGATTCTATAACAATGGTAGATATCACTAGATTATTGATTCTATAAAGGTAGTAGATATCACTAGATTATTGATTCTATAACAATAGTAGATATCACTAGATTATTGATTCTATAACAATAGTAGATATCACTAGATTATTGATTCTATAACGGTAGTAGATATCACTAGATTATTGATTCTATAACAATAGTAGATATCACTAGATTATTGATTCTATAACGGTAGTAGATATCACTAGATTATTGATTCTATAACAATAGTAGATATCACTAGATTATTGATTCTATAACAATAGTAGATATCACTAGATTATTGATTCTATAACAATGGTAGATATCACTAGATTATTGATTCTATAACAATAGTAGATATCACTAGATTATTGATTCTATAACAATAGTAGATATCACCAGATTATTGATTCTATAACTATAACAATAGTAGATATCACTAGATTATTGATTCTATAACGATAGTAGATATCACTAGATTATTGATTCTATAACAATAGTAGATATCACTAGATTATTGATTCTATAACAATAGTAGATATCACTAGATTATTGATTCTATAACGATAGTAGATATCACTAGATTATTGATTCTATAACAATGGTAGATATCACTAGATTATTGATTCTATAACGGTAGTAGATATCACTAGATTATTGATTCTATAACAATAGTAGATATCACTAGATTATTGATTCTATAACAATAGTAGATATCACTAGATTATTGATTCTATAACGATAGTAGATATCACTAGATTATTGATTCTATAACAATGGTAGATATCACTAGATTATTGATTCTATAACGATAGTAGATATCACTAGATTATTGATTCTATAACAATAGTAGATATCACTAGATTATTGATTCTATAACGGTAGTAGATATCACTAGATTATTGATTCTATAACAATAGTAGATATCACCAGATTATTGATTCTATAACGGTAGTAGATATCACTAGATTATTGATTCTATAACATATAGTAGATATCACTAGATTATTGATTCTATAACGGTAGTAGATATCACTAGATTATTGATTCTATAACAATAGTAGATATCACTAGATTATTGATTCTATAACGGTAGTAGATATCACAAGATTATTGATTCTATAACAATAGTAGATATCACTAGATTATTGATTCTATAACGGTAGTAGATATCACTAGATTATTGATTCTATAACAATAGTAGATATCACTAGATTATTGATTCTATAACGATTATTGTAGTAGATATCACCAGATTATTGATTCTATAACAATAGTAGATATCACCAGATTATTGATTCTATAACGATAGTAGATATCACTAGATTATTGATTCTATAACGATAGTAGATATCACTAGATTATTGATTCTATAACAATGGTAGATATCACTAGATTATTGATTCTATAACAATAGTAGATATCACTAGATTATTGATTCTATAACGATAGTAGATATCAATAGTAGATATAGATTATTGATTCTATAACAATGGTAGATATCACTAGATTATTGATTCTATAACGGTAGTAGATATCACTAGATTATTGATTCTATAACGATAGTAGATATCACTAGATTATTGATTCTATAACAATAGTAGATATCACTAGATTATTGATTCTATAACGATAGTAGATATCACTAGATTATTGATTCTATAACAATGGTAGATATCACTAGATTATTGATTCTATAACAATAGTAGATATCACCAGATTATTGATTCTATAACAATAGTAGATATCACTAGATTATTGATTCTATAACGGTAGTAGATATCACAAGATTATTGATTCTATAACAATAGTAGATATCACTAGATTATTGATTCTATAACGGTAGTAGATATCACTAGATTATTGATTCTATAACCAGATTATTGATGGTAGATATCACTAGATTATTGATTCTATAACGGTAGTAGATATCACCAGATTATTGATTCTATAACAATAGTAGATATCACTAGATTATTGATTCTATAACGGTAGTAGATATCACTAGATTATTGATTCTATAACAATAGTAGATATCACTAGATTATTGATTCTATAACGGTAGTAGATATCACAAGATTATTGATTCTATAACAATAGTAGATATCACTAGATTATTGATTCTATAACAATAGTAGATATCACCAGATTATTGATTCTATAACAATAGTAGATATCACCAGATTATTGATTCTATAACAATAGTAGATATCACCAGATTATTGATTCTATAACAATAGTAGATATCACTAGATTATTGATTCTATAACAATAGTAGATATCACTAGATTATTGATTCTATAACAATAGTAGATATCACTAGATTATTGATTCTATAACGGTAGTAGATATCACTAGATTATTGATTCTATAACAATAGTAGATATCACTAGATTATTGATTCTATAACGATAGTAGATATAGTAGATTATTGATTCTATAACAATAGTAGATATCACTAGATTATTGATTCTATAACGGTAGTAGATATCACCAGATTATTGATTCTATAACAATAGTAGATATCACCAGATTATTGATTCTAGATAACAGATTATTGATTCTATAATAGTAGATATCACCAGATTATTGATTCTATAACAATAGTAGATATCACTAGATTATTGATTCTATAACGGTAGTAGATATCACTAGATTATTGATTCTATAACAATAGTAGATATCACTAGATTATTGATTCTATAACAATAGTAGATATCACTAGATTATTGATTCTATAACAATAGTAGATATCACCAGATTATTGATTCTATAACAATAGTAGATATCACCAGATTATTGATTCTATAACAATAGTAGATATCACTAGATTATTGATTCTATAACAATAGTAGATATCACCAGATTATTGATTCTATAACGGTAGTAGATATCACTAGATTATTGATTCTATAACAATAGTAGATATCACCAGATTATTGATTCTATAACGGTAGTAGATATCACTAGATTATTGATTCTATATCACAATAACAATGGTAGATATCACCAGATTATTGATTCTATAACGGTAGTAGATATCACTAGATTATTGATTCTATAACAATAGTAGATATCACTAGATTATTGATTCTATTCTATAACAATAGTAGATATCACCAGATTATTGATTCTATAACGGTAGTAGATATCACCAGATTATTGATATCTATAACAATAGTAGATATCACCAGATTATTGATTCTATAACAATAGTAGATATCACTAGATTATTGATTCTATAACAATAGTAGATATCACCAGATTATTGATTCTATAACGGTAGTAGATATCACCAGATTATTGATTCTATAACAATAGTAGATATCACTAGATTATTGATTCTATAACAATAGTAGATATCACTAGATTATTGATTCTATAACAATAGTAGATATCACCAGATTATTGATTCTATAACAATAGTAGATATCACCAGATTATTGATTCTATAACAATAGTAGATATCACCAGATTATTGATTCTATAACAATAGTAGATATCACCAGATTATTGATTCTATAACGATAGTAGATATCACAGATTATTGATTCTATAACAATAGTAGATATCACTAGATTATTGATTCTATAACAATAGTAGATATCACCAGATTATTGATTCTATAACAATAGTAGATATCACCAGATTATTGATTCTATAACAATAGTAGATATCACAAGATTATTCATTCTATAACAACAGTAGATATCACTAGATTATTGATTCTATAACGGTAGTAAATATCACTAGATTATTGATTTTATAACAATGGTAGATATTACAAGATTATTGATTCTATAACAATAGTAGATATCACTAGATTATTGATTTTATAACAATAGTAGATATCACAAGATTATTGATTCTATAACAATAGTAGATATCACTAGATTATTGATTCTATAACGGTAGTAGATATCACTAGATTATTGATTCTATAACAATGGTAGATATCACTAGATTATTGATTCTATAACGGTAGTAGATATCACTAGATTATTGATTCTATAACAATAGTAGATATCACTAGATTATTGATTCTATAACGGTAGTAGTAGATTATTGATTCTATAACAATAGTAGATATCACTAGATTATTGATTCTATAACAATAGTAGATATCACTAGATTATTGATTCTATAACAATAGTAGATATCACTAGATTATTGATTCTATAACAATAGTAGATATCACCAGATTATTGATTCTATAACAATAGTAGATATCACTAGATTATTGATTCTATAACATAGTAGATATCACCAGATTATTGATTCTATAACAATAGTAGATATCACAAGATTATTGATTCTATAACAATAGTAGATATCACTAGATTATTGATTCTATAACGGTAGTAGATATCACTAGATTATTGATTCTATAACAATAGTAGATATCACTAGATTATTGATTCTATAACAATAGTAGATATCACTAGATTATTGATTCTATAACAATAGTAGATATCACTAGATTATTGATTCTATAACAATAGTAGATATCACTAGATTATTGATTCTATAACGGTAGTAGATATCACTAGATTATTGATTCTATAACAATAGTAGATATCACTAGATTATTGATTCTATAACGGTAGTAGATATCACTAGATTATTGATTCTATAACAATCAGTAGATATCACTAGATTATTGATTCTATAACAATAGTAGATATCACTAGATTATTGATTCTATAACAATAGTAGATATCACCAGATTATTGATTCTATAACGGTAGTAGATATCACCAGATTATTGATTCTATAACAATAGTAGATATCACTAGATTATTGATTCTATAACAATAGTAGATATCACCAGATTATTGATTCTATAACAATAGTAGATATCACTAGATTATTGATTCTATAAGTAGATATCACCAGATTATTGATTCTATAACAATAGTAGATATCACCAGATTATTGATTCTATAACAATAGTAGATATCATTCAGATTATTGATTCTATAACAATAGTAGATATCACTAGATTATTGATTCTATAACGGTAGTAGATATCACTAGATTATTGATTCTATAACAATAGTAGATATCACTAGATTATTGATTCTATAACAATAGTAGATATCACTAGATTATTGATTCTATATCACTAGATTATTGATTCTATAATAGTAGATATCACTAGATTATTGATTCTATAACAATAGTAGATATCACTAGATTATTGATTCTATAAGAATAGTAGATATCACTAGATTATTGATTCTATAACAATAGTAGATATCACTAGATTATTGATTCTATAACAATAGTAGATATCACTAGATTATTGATTCTATAACAATAGTAGATATCACAAAATTATTGATTCTATAACAATAGTAGATATCACCAGATTATTGATTCTATAACGATAGTAGATATCACCAGATTATTGATTCTATAACAATAGTAGATATCACCAGATTATTGATTCTATAACAATAGTAGATATCACCAGATTATTGATTCTATAACCAGATTATTGATTCTATGTAGTAGATATCACTAGATTATTGATTCTATAACAATAGTAGATATCACTAGATTATTGATTCTATAACAATGGTAGATATCACTAGATTATTGATTCTATAACGGTAGTAGATATCACTAGATTATTGATTCTATAACAATAGTAGATATCACTAGATTATTGATTCTATAACGGTAGTAGATATCACAAGATTATTGATTCTATAACAATAGTAGATATCACTAGATTATTGATTCTATAACGGTAGTAGATATCATTAGATTATTGATTCTATAACAATAGTAGATATCACTAGATTATTGATTCTATAACAATAGTAGATATCACCAGATTATTGATTCTATAACAATAGTAGATATCACTAGATTATTGATTCTATAACAATAGTAGATATCACTAGATTATTGATTCTATAACAATAGTAGATATCACTAGATTATTGATTCTATAACAATAGTAGATATCACTAGATTATTGATTCTATAACAATAGTAGATATCACTAGATTATTGATTCTATAACGATAGTAGATATCACTAGATTATTGATTCTATAACAATAGTAGATATCACTAGATTATTGATTCTATAACAATAGTAGATATCACTAGATTATTGATTCTATAACAATAGTAGATATCACTCAGATTATTGATTCTATAACAATAGTAGATATCACCAGATTATTGATTCTATAACAAGTAGTAGATATCACTAGATTATTGATTCTATAACAATAGTAGATATCACAGATTATTGTAGATATAGATATCAGATTATTGATTCTATAAAAATAGTAGATATCACTAGATTATTGATTCTATAACAATAGTAGATATCACTAGATTATTGATTCTATAACAATAGTAGATATCACTAGATTATTGATTCTATAACAATAGTAGATATCACTAGATTATTGATTCTATAACAATAGTAGATATCACTAGATTATTGATTCTATTAGTAGATATCACTAGATTATTGATTCTATAACAATAGTAGATATCACCAGATTATTGATTCTATAACAATAGTAGATATCACTAGATTATTGATTCTATAACGGTAGTAGATATCACTAGATTATTGATTCTATAACAATAGTAGATATCACCAGATTATTGATATAACGGTAGTAGATATCACTAGATTATTGATTCTATAACAATAGTAGATATCACTAGATTATTGATTCTATAACAATAGTAGATATCACTAGATTATTGATTCTATAACAATAGTAGATATCACTAGATTATTGATTCTATAACAATAGTAGATATCACCAGATTATTGATTCTATAACAATAGTAGATATCACCAGATTATTGATTCTATAACGGTAGTAGATATCACTAGATTATTGATTCTATAACAATAGTAGATATCACTAGATTATTGATTCTATAACGTAGTAATAGTAGATATCACTAGATTATTGATTCTATAACAATAGTAGATATCACCAGATTATTGATTCTATAACAATAGTAGATATCACTAGATTATTGATTCTATAACAATAGTAGATATCACTAGATTATTGATTCAGATTATTGATTCTATAACAATAGTAGATATCACCAGATTATTGATTCTATAACGGTAGTAGATATCACCAGATTATTGATTCTATAACGATATAGTAGATATCACTAGATTATTGATTCTATAACAATAGTAGATATCACCAGATTATTGATTCTATAACAATAGTAGATATCACCAGATTATTGATTCTATAACAATAGTAGATATCACTAGATTATTGATTCTATAACAATAGTAGATATCACCAGATTATTGATTCTATAACAATAGTAGATATCACTAGATTATTGATTCTATAACAATAGTAGATATCACTAGATTATTGATTCTATAACAACGATAGTAGATATCACTAGATTATTGATTCTATAACAATAGTAGATATCACCAGATTATTGATTCTATAACAATAGTAGATATCACCAGATTATTGATTCTATAACGGTAGTAGATATCACTAGATTATTGATTCTATAACAATAGTAGATATCACCAGATTATTGATTCTATAACAATAGTAGATATCACTAGATTATTGATTCTATAACAATAGTAGATATCATTCTATAACGGTAGTAGATATCACCAGATTATTGATTCTATAACAATAGTAGATATCACCAGATTATTGATTCTATAACAATAGTAGATATCACCAGATTATTGATTCTATAACAATGGTAGATATCACCAGATTATTGATTCTATAACGTAGATAGTAGATATCACCAGATTATTGATTCTATAACAATAGTAGATATCACTAGATTATTGATTCTATAACAATAGTAGATATAGATTATTGATTCTATCAATAGATATCATAGATTATTGATTCTATAACAATAGTAGATATCACTAGATTATTGATTCTATAACAATAGTAGATATCACTAGATTATTGATTCTATAACAATAGTAGATATCACCAGATTATTGATTCTATAACGGTAGTAGATATCACCAGATTATTGATTCTATAACAATAGTAGATATCACCAGATTATTGATTCTATAACAATAGTAGATATCACTAGATTATTGATTCTATAACAGATTATTGATTCTATAGTAGATATCACTAGATTATTGATTCTATAGATATCACCAGATTATTATAATACACCAGTAGATATCACAATAGTAGATATCACTCAGATTATTGATTCTATAACAATAGTAGATATCACCAGATTATTGATTCTATAACAATAGTAGATATCACCAGATTATTGATTCTATAACAAAGTAGATAGTAGATATCACTAGTAGATAGATTATTGATTCTATAACAATAGTAGATATCACCAGATTATTGATTCTATAACAATAGTAGATATCACTAGTAGATATCAGTAGATTATTGATTCTATAACAATAGTAGATATCACCAGATTATTGATTCTATAACAGATTATTGATTCTATAACGATAGTAGATATCACTAGATTATTGATTCTATAACAATAGTAGATATCACCAGATTATTGATTCTATAACAATAGTAGATATCACTAGATTAGATTATTGATTCTATAACGGTAGTAGATATCACCAGATTATTGATTCTATAACAATAGTAGATATCACTAGATTATTGATTCTATAACAATAGTAGATATCACCAGATTATTGATTCTATAACAATGGTAGATATCACCAGATTATTGATTCTATAACGATAGTAGATATCACCAGATTATTGATTCTATAACAATAGTAGATATCACCAGATTATATTCTATAACAATAGTAGATATCACCAGATTATTGATTCTATAACAATAGTAGATATCACCAGATTATTGATTCTATAACAATAGTAGATATCACCAGATTATTGATTCTATAACAATAGTAGATATCACCAGATTATTGATTCTATAACAATAGTAGATATCACCAGATTATTGATTCTATCACCAGATTATTGATTCTATAATAGTAGATATCACCAGATTATTGATTCTATAACAATAGTAGATATCACCAGATTATTGATTCTATATTAGTAGATATCACCAGATTATTGATTCTATAACAATAGTAGATATCACCAGATTATTGATTCTATAACAATAGTAGATATCACCAGATTATTGATTCTATAACGGTAGTAGATATCACCAGATTATTGATTCTATAACAATAGTAGATATCACTAGATTATTGATTCTATAACAATGGTAGATATCACCAGATTATTGATTCTATAACAATAGTAGATATCACTAGATTATTGATTCTATAACAATAGTAGATATCACCAGATTATTGATTCTATAACGGTAGTAGATATCACTAGATTATTGATTCTATAACAATAGTAGATATCACCAGATTATTGATTCTATAACAATAGTAGATATCACCAGATTATTGATTCTATAAATAGTAGATATCACCAGATTATTGATTCTATAACAATAGTAGATATCACTAGATTATTGATTCTATAACAATAGTAGATATCACTAGATTATTGATTCAATAGTATAGATTATTGAATAGTAGATATCACCAGATTATTGATTCTATAACAATAGTAGATATCACCAGATTATTGATTCTATAACAATAGTAGATATCATAGTAGATATCACTAGATTATTGATTCTATAACAATAGTAGATATCACCAGATTATTGATTCTATAACAATAGTAGATATCACCAGATTATTGATTCTATAACAATAGTAGATATCACCAGATTATTGATTCTATAACAATAGTAGATATCACTAGATTATTGATTCTATAACAATAGTAGATATCACCAGATTATTGATTCTATAACGGTAGTAGATATCACCAGATTATTGATTCTATAACAATAGTAGATATCACTAGATTATTGATTCTATAACGGTAGTAGATATCACCAGATTATTGATTCTATAACAATAGTAGATATCACCAGATTATTGATTCTATAACAATAGGTAGATATCACCAGATTATTGATTCTATAACAATAGTAGATATCACTAGATTATTGATTCTATAACAATAGTAGATATCACTAGATTATATCACAATAGTAGATTATTGATTCTATAACAATAGTAGATATCACCAGATTATTGATTCTATAACAATAGTAGATATCACCAGATTATTGATTCTATAACAATAGTAGATATCACCAGATTATTGATTCTATAACAATAGTAGTAGATTATTGATTCTATAACAATAGTAGATATCACCAGATTATTGATTCTATAACCAGATTATTAGTAGATATCACCAGATTATTGATTCTATAACGATAGTAGATATCACAGATTATTGATTCTATAACAATAGTAGATATCACCAGATTATTGATTATAACGATAGTAGATATCACCAGATTATTGATTCTATAACAATAGTAGATATCACCAGATTATTGATTCTATAACAATAGTAGATATCACCAGATTATTGATTCTATAACAATAGTAGATATCACCAGATTATTGATTCTATAACAATAGTAGATATCACCAGATTATTGATTCTATAACAAATAGTAGATATCACCAGATTATTGATTCTATAACAATAGTAGATATCACCAGATTATTGATTCTATAACGGTAGTAGATATCACTAGATTATTGATTCTATAACAATAGTAGATATCACCAGATTATTGATTCTATAACAATAGTAGATATCACCAGATTATTGATTCTATAACAATAGTAGATATCACCAGATTATTGATTCTATAACGATAGTAGATATCACCAGATTATTGATTTAGATATGATTCTATAACAATAGTAGATATCACCAGATTATTGATTCTATAACAATAGTAGATATCACCAGATTATTGATTCTATAACAATAGTAGATATCACCAGATTATTGATTCTATAACAATAGTAGATATCACCAGATTATTGATTCTATAACAATAGTAGATATCACTAGATTATTGATTCTATAACAATAGTAGATATCACCAGATTATTGATTCTATAACAATAGTAGATATCACCAGATTATTGATTCTATAACAATAGTAGATATCACTAGATTATTGATTCTATAACAATAGTAGATATCACCAGATTATTGATTCTATAACAATAGTAGATATCACTAGATTATTGATTCTATAACAAATAGTAGATATCACCAGATTATTGATTCTATAACAATAGTAGATATCACCAGATTATTGATTCTATAACAATAGTAGATATCACCAGATTATTGATTCTATAACAATAGTAGATATCACCAGATTATTGATTCTATAACAATAGTAGATATCACCAGATTATTGATTCTATAACAATAGTAGATATCACCAGATTATTGATTCTATAACAATAGTAGATATCACTAGATTATTGATTCTATAACAATAGTAGATATCACCAGATTATTGATTCTATAACAATAGTAGATATCACTAGATTATTGATTCTATAACAATAGTAGATATCACTAGATTATTGATTCTATAACAATAGTAGATATCACTAGATTATTGATTCTATAACAATAGTAGATATCACTAGATTATTGATTCTATAACGGTAGTAGATATCACTAGATTATTGATTCTATAACAATAGTAGATATCACTAGATTATTAATTCTATAACAATAGTAGATATCACTAGATTATTGATTCTATAACGGTAGTAGATATCACAAGATTATTGATTCTATAACAATAGTAGATATCACCAGATTATTGATTCTATAACAATGGTAGATATCACCAGATTATTGATTCTATAACAATAGTAGATATCACTAGATTATTGATTCTATAACAATAGTAGATATCACTAGATTATTGATTCTATAACAATAGTAGATATCACCAGATTATTGATTCTATAACAATAGTAGATATCACCAGATTATTGATTCTATAACAATAGTAGATATCACCAGATTATTGATTCTATAACAATAGTAGATATCACCAGATTATTGATTCTATAACGGTAGTAGATATCACCAGATTATTGATTCTATAACAATAGTAGATATCACTAGATTATTGATTCTATAACAATAGTAGATATCACCAGATTATTGATTCTATAACAATAGTAGATATCACCAGATTATTGATTCTATAACAATAGTAGATATCACCAGATTATTGATTCTATAACAATAGTAGATATCACCAGATTATTGATTCTATAACAATAGTAGATATCACCAGATTATTGATTCTATAAAAAATAGTAGATATCACCAGATTATTGATTCTATAACAATAGTAGATATCACCAGATTATTGATTCTATAACAATAGTAGATATCACCAGATTATTGATTCTATAACAATAGTAGATATCACCAGATTATTGATTCTATAACAATAGTAGATATCACCAGATTATTGATTCTATAACAATAGTAGATATCACTAGATTATTGATTCTATAACAATAGTAGATATCACCAGATTATTGATTCTATAACAATAGTAGATATCACCAGATTATTGATTCTATAACAATAGTAGATATCACCAGATTATTGATTCTATAACAATAGTAGATATCACTAGATTATTGATTCTATAACGGTAGTAGATATCACCAGATTATTGATTCTATAACAATAGTAGATATCACTAGATTATTGATTCTATAACAATAGTAGATATCACCAGATTATTGATTCTATAACAATAGTAGATATCACCAGATTATTGATTCTATAACAATAGTAGATATCACCAGATTATTGATTCTATAACAATAGTAGATATCACCAGATTATTGATTCTATAACAATAGTAGATATCACCAGATTATTGATTCTATAACAATAGTAGATATCACCAGATTATTGATTCTATAACAATAGTAGATATCACCAGATTATTGATTCTATAACAATAGTAGATATCACCAGATTATTGATTCTATAACAATAGTAGATATCACCAGATTATTGATTCTATAACAATGGTAGATATCACTAGATTATTGATTCTATAACAATAGTAGATATCACTAGATTATTGATTCTATAACAATAGTAGATATCACCAGATTATTGATTCTATAACAATAGTAGATATCACCAGATTATTGATTCTATAACGGTAGTAGATATCACTAGATTATTGATTCTATAACAATAGTAGATATCACCAGATTATTGATTCTATAACAATAGTAGATATCACCAGATTATTGATTCTATAACAATAGTAGATATCACTAGATTATTGATTCTATAACAATAGTAGATATCACCAGATTATTGATTCTATAACGATAGTAGATATCACTAGATTATTGATTCTATAACAATAGTAGATATCACCAGATTATTGATTCTATAACAATAGTAGATATCACCAGATTATTGATTCTATAACAATAGTAGATATCACCAGATTATTGATTCTATAACAATAGTAGATATCACCAGATTATTGATTCTATAACAATAGTAGATATCACTAGATTATTGATTCTATAACAATAGTAGATATCACCAGATTATTGATTCTATAACAACAGTAGATATCACCAGATTATTGATTCTATAACAATAGTAGATATCACCAGATTATTGATTCTATAACAATAGTAGATATCACTAGATTATTGATTCTATAACAATAGTAGATATCACCAGATTATTGATTCTATAACAATAGTAGATATCACCAGATTATTGATTCTATAACAATAGTAGATATCACTAGATTATTGATTCTATAACAATAGTAGATATCACCAGATTATTGATTCTATAACAATAGTAGATATCACCAGATTATTGATTCTATAACAATAGTAGATATCACTCAGATTATTGATTCTATAACAATAGTAGATATCACCAGATTATTGATTCTATAACAATAGTAGATATCACTAGATTATTGATTCTATAAAAATAGTAGATATCACCAGATTATTGATTCTATAACAATAGTAGATATCACCAGATTATTGATTCTATAACAATAGTAGATATCACCAGATTATTGATTCTATAACAATAGTAGATATCACCAGATTATTGATTCTATAACAATAGTAGATATCACCAGATTATTGATTCTATAACAATAGTAGATATCACTAGATTATTGATTCTATAACAATAGTAGATATCACTAGATTATTGATTCTATAACAATAGTAGATATCACCAGATTATTGATTCTATAACAATAGTAGATATCACCAGATTATTGATTCTATAACAATAGTAGATATCACCAGATTATTGATTCTATAACGGTAGTAGATATCACCAGATTATTGATTCTATAACAATAGTAGATATCACTAGATTATTGATTCTATAACAGTAGATATCACCAGATTATTGATTCTATAACAATAGTAGATATCACTAGATTATTGATTCTATAACAATAGTAGATATCACTAGATTATTGATTCTATAACAATAGTAGATATCACTAGATTATTGATTCTATAACAATAGTAGATATCACCAGATTATTGATTCTATAACAATAGTAGATATCACTAGATTATTGATTCTATAACAATAGTAGATATCACTAGATTATTGATTCTATAACAATAGTAGATATCACTAGATTATTGATTCTATAACAATAGTAGATATCACCAGATTATTGATTCTATAACAATAGTAGATATCACCAGATTATTGATTCTATAACAATAGTAGATATCACTAGATTATTGATTCTATAACAATAGTAGATATCACCAGATTATTGATTCTATAACAATAGTAGATATCACTAGATTATTGATTCTATAACAATAGTAGATATCACTAGATTATTGATTCTATAACAATAGTAGATATCACCAGATTATTGATTCTATAACAATAGTAGATATCACTAGATTATTGATTCTATAACAATAGTAGATATCACCAGATTATTGATTCTATAACAATAGTAGATATCACCAGATTATTGATTCTATAACAATAGTAGATATCACTAGATTATTGATTCTATAACAATAGTAGATATCACCAGATTATTGATTCTATAACAATAGTAGATATCACCAGATTATTGATTCTATAACAATAGTAGATATCACCAGATTATTGATTCTATAACGGTAGTAGATATCACCAGATTATTGATTCTATAACAATAGTAGATATCACCAGATTATTGATTCTATAACAATAGTAGATATCACTAGATTATTGATTCTATAACGATAGTAGATATCACTAGATTATTGATTCTATAACAATGGTAGATATCACTAGATTATTGATTCTATAACAATAGTAGATATCACTAGATTATTGATTCTATAACAATAGTAGATATCACTAGATTATTGATTCTATAACGGTAGTAGATATCACTAGATTATTGATTCTATAACAATGGTAGATATCACTAGATTATTGATTCTATAACAATAGTAGATATCACTAGATTATTGATTCTATAACAATAGTAGATATCACTAGATTATTGATTCTATAACAATAGTAGATATCACGAGATTATTGATTCTATAACAATAGTAGATATCACTAGATTATTGATTCTATAACAATAGTAGATATCACTAGATTATTGATTCTATAACGGTAGTAGATATCACCAGATTATTGATTCTATAACAATAGTAGATATCACCAGATTATTGATTCTATAACAATAGTAGATATCACCAGATTATTGATTCTATAACAATAGTAGATATCACCAGATTATTGATTCTATAACAATAGTAGATATCACTAGATTATTGATTCTATAACAATAGTAGATATCACCAGATTATTGATTCTATAACAATAGTAGATATCACCAGATTATTGATTCTATAACGGTAGTAGATATCACCAGATTATTGATTCTATAACGGTAGTAGATATCACAAGATTATTGATTCTATAACAATAGTAGATATCACTAGATTATTGATTCTATAACAATAGTAGATATCACTAGATTATTGATTCTATAACAATAGTAGATATCACTAGATTATTGATTCTATAACAATAGTAGATATCACTAGATTATTGATTCTATAACAATAGTAGATATCACTAGATTATTGATTCTATAACAATGGTAGATATCACTAGATTATTGATTCTATAACAATAGTAGATATCACTAGATTATTGATTTTTATAACAATAGTAGATATCACTAGATTATTGATTCTATAACAATGGTAGATATCACCAGATTATTGATTCTATAACAATAGTAGATATCACCAGATTATTGATTCTATAACAATAGTAGATATCACCAGATTATTGATTCTATAACAATAGTAGATATCACTAGATTATTGATTCTATAACAATAGTAGATATCACTAGATTATTGATTCTATAACAATAGTAGATATCACCAGATTATTGATTCTATAACGGTAGTAGATATCACTAGATTATTGATTCTATAACAATAGTAGATATCACTAGATTATTGATTCTATAACGATAGTAGATATCACTAGATTATTGATTCTATAACAATGGTAGATATCACTAGATTATTGATTCTATAACAATAGTAGATATCACTAGATTATTGATTCTATAACAATAGTAGATATCACTAGATTATTGATTCTATAACAATAGTAGATATCACCAGATTATTGATTCTATAACAATAGTAGATATCACTAGATTATTGATTCTATAACAATAGTAGATATCACCAGATTATTGATTCTATAACAATAGTAGATATCACTAGATTATTGATTCTATAACAATAGTAGATATCACCAGATTATTGATTCTATAACAATAGTAGATATCACCAGATTATTGATTCTATAACAATAGTAGATATCACTAGATTATTGATTCTATAACGATAGTAGATATCACCAGATTATTGATTCTATAAACAATAGTAGATATCACCAGATTATTGATTCTATAACAATAGTAGATATCACTAGATTATTGATTCTATAACAATAGTAGATATCACCAGATTATTGATTCTATAACAATAGTAGATATCACCAGATTATTGATTCTATAACGATAGTAGATATCACCAGATTATTGATTCTATAACAAATAGTAGATATCACCAGATTATTGATTCTATAACAATAGTAGATATCACCAGATTATTGATTCTATAACAATAGTAGATATCACCAGATTATTGATTCTATAACAATAGTAGATATCACCAGATTATTGATTCTATAACAATAGTAGATATCACCAGATTATTGATTCTATAACAATAGTAGATATCACCAGATTATTGATTCTATAACAATAGTAGATATCACCAGATTATTGATTCTATAACAATAGTAGATATCACTAGATTATTGATTCTATAACAATAGTAGATATCACTAGATTATTGATTTATAACAATAGTAGATATCACCAGATTATTGATTCTATAACAATAGTAGATATCACCAGATTATTGATTCTATAACAATAGTAGATATCACCAGATTATTGATTCTATAACGGTAGTAGATATCACTAGATTATTGATTCTATAACAATAGTAGATATCACCAGATTATTGATTCTATAACAATAGTAGATATCACCAGATTATTGATTCTATAACAACAGTAGTAGATATCACCAGATTATTGATTCTATAACAATAGTAGATATCACCAGATTATTGATTCTATAACAATAGTAGATATCACCAGATTATTGATTCTATAACGGTAGTAGATATCACCAGATTATTGATTCTATAACAATAGTAGATATCACTAGATTATTGATTCTATAACGATAGTAGATATCACCAGATTATTGATTCTATAACAATAGTAGATATCACCAGATTATTGATTCTATAACAATAGTAGATATCACTAGATTATTGATTCTATAACGGTAGTAGATATCACTAGATTATTGATTCTATAACAATAGTAGATATCACTAGATTATTGATTCTATAACAATAGTAGATATCACCAGATTATTGATTCTATAACAATAGTAGATATCACTAGATTATTGATTCTATAACAATAGTAGATATCACTAGATTATTGATTCTATAACAATAGTAGATATCACCAGATTATTGATTCTATAACAATAGTAGATATCACTCAGATTATTGATTCTATAACAATAGTAGATATCACCAGATTATTGATTCTATAACAATAGTAGATATCACCAGATTATTGATTCTATAACAATAGTAGATATCACCAGATTATTGATTCTATAACAATAGTAGATATCACTAGATTATTGATTCTATAACAATAGTAGATATCACTAGATTATTGATTCTATAACAATAGTAGATATCACTAGATTATTGATTCTATAACGGTAGTAGATATCACTCAGATTATTGATTCTATAACAATAGTAGATATCACCAGATTATTGATTCTATAACAATAGTAGATATCACTCAGATTATTGATTCTATAACAATAGTAGATATCACTAGATTATTGATTCTATAACAATAGTAGATATCACTAGATTATTGATTCTATAACGGTAGTAGATATCACTAGTAGATATCACTAGATTATTGATTCTATAACGGTAGTAGATATCACTAGATTATTGATTCTTATAACAATAGTAGATATCACCAGATTATTGATTCTATAACAATGGTAGATATCACCAGATTATTGATTCTATAACGATAGTAGATATCACTAGATTATTGATTCTATACAACAATAGTAGATATCACTAGATTATTGATTCTATAACAATAGTAGATATCACCAGATTATTGATTCTATAACGATAGTAGATATCACCAGATTATTGATTCTATAACAATAGTAGATATCACCAGATTATTGATTCTATAACGGTAGTAGATATCACTAGATTATTGATTCTATAACGGTAGTAGATATCACCAGATTATGATTTTAGATTATAGTAGATATGATTCTATAACAACAGTAGATATCACTAGATTATTGATTCTATAACAATAGTAGATATCACCAGATTATTGATTCTATAACGATAGTAGATATCACTAGATTATTGATTCTATAACGGTAGTAGATATCACCAGATTATTGATTCTATAACAATAGTAGATATCACCAGATTATTGATTCTATAACAAGTAGTAGATATCACTAGATTATTGATTCTATAACAATAGTAGATATCACCAGATTATTGATTCTATAACAATAGTAGATATCACCAGATTATTGATTCTATAACAATAGTAGATATCACTAGATTATTGATTCTATAACGGTAGTAGATATCACCAGATTATTGATTCTATAACAATAGTAGATATCACCAGATTATTGATTCTATAACAATAGTAGATATCACCAGATTATTGATTCTATAACAATAGTAGATATCACCAGATTATTGATTCTATAACAATAGTAGATATCACTAGATTATTGATTCTATATAAATAGTAGATATCACTAGATTATTGATTCTACAACAATAGGTAGATATCACCAGATTATTGATTCTATAACAATGGTAGATATCACCAGATTATTGATTCATAACAGTAGATAACGATGGTAGATATCACCAGATTATTGATTCTATAACATACAGTAGATATCACCAGATTATTGATTCTACATAACAACAGTAGATATCACTCAGATTATTGATTCTATAACAATAGTAGATATCACCAGATTATTGATTCTACAACAATAGTAGATATCACCAGATTATTGATTCTATAACAATAGTAGATATCACTCAGATTATTGATTCTATAACGGTAGTAGATATCACCAGATTATTGATTCTATAACAATAGTAGATATCACTCAGATTATTGATTCTATAACAAATAGTAGATATCACCAGATTATTGATTCTATAACAATAGTAGATATCACCAGATTATTGATTCTATAACAACAGTAGATATCACTAGATTATTGATTCTATAACAATAGTAGATATCACCAGATTATTGATTCTATAACGATAGTAGATATCACAGATATATTGATTCCATAACAATAGGTAGATATCACCAGATTATTGATTCTATAACAATGGTAGATATCACCAGATTATTGATTCTATAACAATAGTAGATATCACCAGATTATTGATTCTATAACAATAGTAGATATCACCAGATTATTGATTCTATAACAATAGTAGATATCACTAGATTATTGATTCTATAACGGTAGTAGATATCACTAGATTATTGATTCTATAACAACAGTAGATATCACTAGATTATTGATTCCATAAACGGTAGTAGATAACACTACAGATTATTGATTCTATAACAAATGGTAGATATCACCAGATTGATCTCTAAATCAGTAGATATCACCAGATTATTGATTCTATAACAAATAGTAGATATCACCAGATTATTGATTCTATAACGATAGTAGATATCACTAGATTATTGATTCTATAACAATAGTAGATATCACCAGATTATTGATTCTATAACAATAGTAGATATCACCAGATTATTGATTCTATAACGGTAGTAGATATCACTAGATTATTGATTCTATAACGATAGTAGATATCACCAGATTATTGATTCTATAACAATAGTAGATATCACCAGATTATTGATTCTATAACAATAGTAGATATCACCAGATTATTGATTCTACAACAAAGTAGATATCACTAGATTATTGATTCTAATAACAATAGTAGATATCACTGAGATTATTGATTTGTATACACAGTAGATATCACTCAGATTATTGATTCTATAACAATAGTAGATATCACTAGATTATTGATTCTATAACAACAGTAGATATCACCAGATTATTGATTCTATAACGGTAGTAGATATCACCAGATTATTGATTCTATAACAAATGGTAGATATCACTAGATCTCACAAACAATAAAGTGATTCTATAACGGTAGTAGATATCACCAGATTATTGATTCTATAACAATAGTAGATATCACTCAGATTATTGATCTCTATAACAATAGTAGATATCACCAGATTATTGATTTTATAACGACAGTAGATATCACCAGATTATTGATTCCATAACAAATAGTAGATATCACCTCCAGATTATTGATTCCATAACAATAGTAGATATCACTAGATTATTGATTCTATAACAAATAGTAGATATCACCTAGATTATTGATTCTATAACAATAAGTAGATATCAATACCAGATTATTGATTCTATAACAAAGGTAGATATCACCAGATTATTGATTCTATAAACGTGCAGTAGATATCACCAGATTATTGATTCTATAACAAATAGTAGATATCACCAGATTATTGATTCTATAACGGTAGTAGATATCACTAAGATTATTGATTCTACAACAAATGGTAGATATCACCAGATTATTGATTCTATAACAATAGTAGATAT